>NC_057798.1:313768896-313788424 GCF_018294505.1 Triticum aestivum
ATATATATATATATATATATATATATATATATATATATATATATATATATATGAGTTTATGTCCTCTACAGCATTCACTTATGGCTATTTCTTCAAGTTGCATTTTTCTGCTAAGTGAATGTGATCGGACCCTTCCCCTCTATGCTATACTCAACCCAATCTATTCACAAATTCTTCATGTGCGTTCTATTTGAAACTCGTTCAAAATCTTCACTGTGTCCTTGACAGCTGAAGAATTTGCGAACGGAACTTTAAAATTAATCTTATCCAAATTTTCGGTTTTACTGCTCAATCCGTTCCGGATCCCACGATAGACTTATCTATTTACCCACGATCTAACACGTTCTCCACTCCTCACTACGTGGGTGACACATGTCAAGTGAAGGAGAAGGGTTAGGGGCAGGTTCGTCCTAAATCTTCGGGCGAACAGTTTTTCACTGTGACTATAAATACCCCCTCATCCCTTCCTCACTTCCTTTACTCCGCTCGACCGCTCTCTCTCTCGCTCGAGCTCCTCAAACACTAGCGCCGCCGCTACTCCATCGTCGCCGGTGAGGAAGAGCTTCACTGCCTCGACCTCGTCACCGTCGTACTCGCGCCGACCGCGGAAATCTTCACTCCGCCGCCGCCGTAGCTGTCTTCCTCCGCCAAGTTAGGGCGTGGAAGATCTACATCGATGAACTTCACTGTTCTTCTTCATAGTTCATCGTGTTCTTCATCAAGGGTAATTAAAAGTTACATTTACTACCCCATTTGATTCGAAATTTCACAACAAAATCTTCAAAGGTGTTTTATTCCTCAAATCCTCACACACAAAACACCTCACTAGTCACCGGTTCTTGATTCGTTTCTCTAAGCATCATTTTTCTTCAAGATTCCTCAATTGTGTGGATCCTCGATCTATACAACTCTGGAACCTAAGACAAAGAACGCTTAGTGAAATTCTTCAAGGCTCATCTGGTCAAATTCCTCAAACTTGTTCTTTTTGAAAAACCTTCTGAGAACGCATATGACCTCTCCAAATTCCTCGCAACTATACTCTGTTCACAGGTACTCATGTCCGCTACTGAATCACTAGGTTCTCATCAACTTAACTCATTTGCAGTGTTCCTCGAAGAAAATTTGCATACTTCTTCAGAAAGTTTGATTGTTCAAATTCCTCATCTGAAGAATATGGCTGATGGTAAGAGGCCGCAGAAAGGAGGAAAGAAGCCTGAGGTCATGACTACCTTTTGAAATACCTGAGGACATCTATGCAGATTATTGCACACCTGATGAGGCTAAGTACGGAAAAGAAACTAAAACTCAGCGCAAGGTGCGCATATAGAAAATTGAACGTAGATGGGCAAGAGAATGGAGGGAGTACAGATATGTGACTCCAAAGTATATGAAGAAATTCACACTTAATCCTCCATGCCCAAGAGCTCCATTGGCACCTGGCCAAAGAGCTCACCCCACCAGCATCAAGCGTGGTGAGGATTTTCCTGAAGAATGGGCCAAGCACCAAGATAAGTTGGCGAGACAAGCTAAAGAAGCAGTGAGGAAATTCAATGAAAACTCTGCTGCTGCTACTGCCACTGAGGCCTCTGTCAAGCCAAGAAAATCAATGGCAAAGAAGCCTGCTCACAAGCCAAGTGCTTCACCAATTATGCCCTCATGGCCAAGTTCCTCAGCAATGCCCTCACGGCCAGAATCTTCAAAGCCCTCACGGCTAGATTCTTCAAAGCCCTCACGGTCAGTACCAACTACTGCTCCTCCTCCAAAGTCCTCAGCTGGTCCGGCAAAGTCCTCAACAGCTGTACATATGGCTACATGCCAAAGGACAACAAGCATCTCTATTGCCTCTAGTGCCTCAGCAAGTTCCTCAGTTGCACCAAAATCTTCAACAGGCCCCACTCTGTTGAAGACTAAGGCAACGGCTGGTCAAGGTACTCGGCCTAGTCCGAAGAATAAACAGGTCGCTTTCCACGTGCCATCTGATGATGAAGCTGATGATGATGAACTTGCAGAAATCATCAGAGACCGACAAGAAAGGGCCACTAGAGCCAAAAGCACAAATGTGCCACTGCTTTTGGATCCAAGGGCGATCCTTGATTACATTGATCTCTGGCACAAGGATCCAAATACTCCTATGCCCGATTTCAAGTTGACACCTGGTCAAAGTCACATGCTGACCCATTTCATCACTGAAGAGAAATGGAAATATGAGAAGGACAGGCAGATCAAGAAGACTCAGTTCAGAAAAGGAGAAGTTCCTGAAGAATAACATTGTCAATATGACACCTGATGAACTCCTCAAGATCCAAGCTGAAATCAAAACCCTCAGCAATGACTTCAATGCTTACTATGCTGATTGGCAAGGAGCCGAAGTCAGGTTTGTGAAACTAATTGAGAAATTCACAAATGTTGTAGCCCCATCGCAACAAGAAATTCCTCATGCTGAAGCGTCTGCTCAGCCAACTGAAGAACATGCCAGCACCGCTGATGACACTCAGGCTGCTGAATAAAATGCTAGTTCCAGGGATGATGACTCCATTCCAGCCGCTAAAGAAATTGTCAGGGCATCCACTAGTGGTGCGCCTGAAGAAACTGAAAATCTCAGGGCAACTGCATCAGTTGCGCCTGAGGAAATTCAAACAGAAACCTCAGTTCCATCTGCGCCTACACCAACTCCAATTCTTCCATGTGCATTCGATGTGAAGAAGACCAAGGCTGCAGAGCGAGCTGCAGTGAAGAAAAGGAAAGCATCCAGTGCTTCAGAATCTTCAGCTCCAAAGAAGATGAAGCCTCTGACAAGCTCTATTGAGAATCCAATTGATGTTGTTCCAATATCCACCTTGTCATCAAAGGACCTTGTTCCTTTTGGTAAGGGATATGTGATCCCAAGCGGATCTAATGAAGAACCTCAATCTGCTGCTTCATCAGAGTAGGTTGATGAAGAAATTGAAGTGGATGCGATCCCTTCAACGACTTTGCTTCTTCGCCAATGCCTCAGTTCATAGCTGAAGAGGCTGGCGTTGAAGAAATTGAAGATGAAGACGTGGACATTGGCTGCACAACACCTGTGATGAATGATGACTTTTGGGAAACTCAGCACCCCAATACTCCACTCTTCACCCCACTTCAACAAATACCTCAGTCCCCTGCACCAACTGTTCAAATGGGCTCTGAAGAAACTCATCCCACCTCGTCTATGCAAGAAGACATTCCAGCCACTAGTGCTGAAGAAGCTGCTATTGTTGAACCCTTGAACACGCAGCCTGCCACTGAAGAGGAACCAGAAATTCCTCAGCCTGAAGAACCTGAGATTGCGATTCCTGAGGTTGTGATGCAACTCACTGACACTCTAGTGCCCAAGCCAACGAATCCATTCTCAAAGAAGCAAAAGTTCAAGGCTGAAGATTTCTTCAGCGAGCATGTGTTCTTCACTGACTATAACCCCTATGACTCTGGTCCCATAAGGAAGAGGCATTTCTGGACTGCTAGTCAAGCAAATTTCTGTTCCTCAGTACTGTTCAACAAAGACAAAGTCTTCGATCATGAACACATTCCTCATGTAGACATGGAGTCTCTGCCGTGCATCGAGCCAGTCCTCAGTGTCCTTCACGATGCTGGATTGCTAAATTTCTGCACTGACATCTATGACTAGAATGAAGAACTCATTCTTCAATTCTATGCAACGCTGCACATCACATGGAACTCTGAAGATGTGAATTCATGGGTGTTGGACTGGATGTCTAAAAATACTCACTACAAGGCACCAACAACTGAATTGCTTTGTGCCCTCCCTCTCAGTCCTCCCCTTGACGGTGCTCGTTGTGTATACAGTGAACCTGAACTTTCAAATCATTTCATGCAAGTGCTGATGAAGCCTTTGAAGCCAGGGCAGGCTCCTCGAACCAAATTCCTCGTCAAGGAATTACTATATGTGCCCCGGACTGTCTATCGCATTCTGTCGAAGACAATGAGTCCTATCAAAGGCCACGACTCAAATGATGAAGAGGTCGTTGGCATCATGAAGAACATGCTTTTCCATATCATTCATGGTGTTCCCGTCAACTTCCATGATTTCTTCATGAGGACTCTGGCGAATATTGCTATGTCGCCATTTGAGCTAAAGCCTTATGCACCATGGATTATGAGATTCATCAGGACAAGGGCTTCACTAAATTACAAAGCTGACACTTTGAACCATGGTAGCTACTTGCCTCCCATTGAAGTCCTCAAACGGACATATTCCTCAGCCGATGACAAAGGCAAGGCATCTGATGTGATTGATGAAGGCATTCGTCCATTGGATGGTCAATTTCGCAAGGCTGCATCCTACTCCACCAATGATGACTCTGCCACACATGACTCTGCCGCCAAGCAAAATCCTCAAGCCACAGCTCCCAGGGTGATGACTGATCGTGAGTTACTCCTCAGTCTTCACCAGAAGGTTGATCGTAATCATAAATGGGTCAAGCGTCAGTTTGGTTCAATTCTTCACAACATCACCTCAACACACAATGCATTGAAGAAAAACCAATACTACCTCCATGAAACCTTCAACCGTACCTGGGCTGTTCTATCTCATGTCTACAGCGCTGCAGATCTGAAGAATATGGGACTCAAGGAAGAATTTGACTGGTCTACACCTCCACCGAAGAAGTTCAAGAAGGTCAAAGTCCCTTCCTTGGTGACCAGCTCCTATTCTTCATCACGCGAGCCTGATGAAAATGAAGATTTGGACGACACTGCGGCAGGCCCTACTACAACAACCGACCCCAACAACGCTGGCGCTCCTCCATCAACTTGATATTATTCAGGGGCGTTAGTCCTCAGTTTCGATCCTTTTGGTCATTCGATGACAAAGGGGGAGAGATTTGAGTTAGTCTTCAAGCGGGTCTATTATATGGGCGTTTTTTGTTAAGTTACAACTCTCGTTCTTCTGAAACTTTATTGGATCGAGTTTTAATCTTAAACCCGATGGTGCCCTGATACTTTTGATGCACTGTGCTTTGATACTCTCGATATGTTATTCTGCATGCTTGTTCCTCATTAATGTTACTGCACGCATGCTGAATTTCATCAGGCACCATATTTTATCATGCATTTCAAATTCTTCATATCATATGTCAAATGCGTGTATGAATTACAAGATATAGGGGGAGATCTCCATGATTCAACTCTTCAAGTGTGCATTGCTTCAAAAGCAAATTCCTCACTATGCACATCTTCAGGGGGAGTTCTTCTATATCTTGCAATCAAATTCCTCAAACATCAGTACTTACACTTCACATGTTTATCCCCGTTGAAAACTTAACCTATATTGTCATCAATCACCAAAAAGGGGGAGATTGTAAGTGCATCTAGTGCCCCTTAGTGATTTGGTGTATTGAAGACTTATAGGTTAAGGGACTAATGCATTTGTGAGTGTACACGGGTCTATAAGTCTATGAGGAGTTTGATATTTACAGGGAAAGTCGACCCCTAAAAATGAATATCTTCGACTAAAGATTTTGGTATTTCTGAAGAATTTCATGAAGACTTTGAAAGTGAAGAAATTGGTGTTACCGTGAAGACTTGAAATTCATGCAAGGAATATGAAGCTTGAAGACTTTTGTTTTCATAGTTTTGTTTTCTCTTTCTTGAGTCATAGGAAACACCGTACTGTTAAAGGGGGTGGAGGAAATACTAAGGAAAAATTTCCAAGTGATGCTCAACTCAAAATCCTAAACCTACCAAACCCTTCGAGTGAAGCCTTTGGAAATCTCTACAGTTCAGTCACTCTCTTCAGTGATAGAGACGAAGTTCTTCTGGTCACTGAGGAATTTGTTCTGACTGAGGAGTTAGGAATTCGCCAGTGCGGATTGCCTACATAGTGAGGAACATGATAGCCCTGAGGAATTTGAGAGTCAAATTTCCGATCGTTGCTGTGCTGCGCGCCAGCTGTCCCAAAATATCTTATCCACCTAACGCTCATATCAGACAAGGGCATTTATGTCTTATCATGTCGGGCTGCTCCCTAGGCTGTAAATAGCCGCCCCCTACAACCACTAGCTGGTTGGCTGCTCCGAGAGAAACTGACACTTGTCAATTGAGAGCAACCCACCCTCCGAGGACTTTGAGCGAAAATCATCGAGTGAGGAAAAACCCCAAACCCAAACACCTACAAACCCAAAGTGATTGAGCATCACTGAAGAGATTGATCCTGCGTGGATCCGACGCTTGTTATCTTTGAAGACTGTGCTTCTTCCAGATGGTTAGGCGTCATGGTCTAGAGCATCCAAGAGGAATTGTAGATCGCCGAGTGACCGAGTCTGTGAAGGTTTGGAAGTCGCCTGAAGACTTACCACGAGTGATTGGACGAGGTCTGTGTGACCTTAGTTCAAGGAGAATACGGTGAGGAATTGGTGTCCTGAGCTGCATGCTCAGCGACTGCGTGTCCGAGTCTGCGTGTCCTCGAGTTTAAATACTCAGCCGCTCCAACCAGACGTACAACTGAGACAACAGTTGGAACTGGTCTACCAAATCATTGTCTTCACCAACCTAACTGGTTCTATTTCCTCAACTCTTTCATTTCCTCATTACTGTGTTGAGTGATTGTTCATATCTGTGTTTGAAGACTTTGACTGAAGACTTTCTTGATTTCCTCAGTTCAATTTCTTCAGTCTGTTTGTCTTCATCTTGTGTTATCCTGTGTTTACGCTTTTTGTACTCTGTGCTTGTCTTCATTTCATCATGATGACTATGTTTGTATCCTGTTATGTTTACTTCTGAGTACTTATTCCGCTGCTAGTAGTTCTTCACTAAGGAATTTCCTCACCGGCAAATTCCTCAGTGAAGAATTCATAAAAATCGCCTATTCACCCCCCCTCTAGTCGATATAATGCACTTTCGCTTTATTGCTAATCGTTAGCCATAGTAGTAGAAGTAACAGTTGGCGAGACAACTTCATGAAGACACGATGATGCAGATCATGATGATGGAGATCATGGTGTCATGCCGGTGACGATGATGATCATGGCGCCCCGAAGATGGAGATCAAAAGGAGCAAAATGATATTGGCCATATCATGTCACTATTTGATTGCATGTGATGTTTATCATGTTTTACATCTTATTTGCTTAGAACGATGAGAGCTTAAATAAGATGATCCCTCGCTAAAATTTCAAGAAAGTGTTCCCCCCTAACTATGCACCGTTGCAAAGGTTTGTTGTTTCGAAGCACCACGTTATGATCGGGTGTGATAGATCCTAACATTCGCATACAACGGGTGTAAGCCAGATTTACACATGCAAAACACTTAGGTATGCTTGACGAGCCTAGCATGTACAAACATGGCCTCGGAACACAAGAGACCGAAAGGTCGAACATGAGTCGTATTAGTAGATACGATCAACATGAAGATGTTCACCGATGATGACTAGTCCGTCTCACGTGATGATCAGACACAACCTAGTTGACTCGGATCATGTATCACTTAGATGACTAGAGGGATGTCTATCTCAATGGGAGTTCATTAAATAATTTGATTAGATGAACTTAATTATCATGAACTTAGTCTAAAAATCTTCACAATATGCCTTGTAGATCAAATGGCCCATGCTAATGTTGCCCTCAACTTCAAGGAGTTCCTAGAGAAAACCAAGCTGAAAGATGATGGTACCAACTATACGGACTGGGTTCGTAACTTGAGGATCATCCTCATAGCTGCCAAGAAAGCATATGTCCTTGATGCACCGCTAGGTGAAGCACCTGTTTTCCTAGCAACTCAAGATGTTATGAACGCCTGGCAATCACGTAGTGATGATTACTCCCTGGTTCAGTGCAGCATGCTTTACAGCTTAGAATCGGGGCTCCAAAAGCGTTTTGAGCAGCATAGAGCATATGAGATGTTCCAAGAGCTGAAAATGGTTTTCCAAGCTCATGCCCGAGTCGAGAGATATGAAGTCTCCGACAAGTTCCACAGTTGTAAGATGGAGGAGAATAGTTCTGTCAGCGAGCACATACTCAAAATGTCTGGGTTGCACAATCGCTTGTCTCAGCTGGGAGTTAATATCCCGGATGACGCGGTCATTGACAGAATCCTTCAGTCGCTTCCACCTAGATACAAGAGCTTTGTGATGAATTTCAATATGCAGGGGATGGAGAAAACTATTCCTGAGGTATATTCAATGCTGAAATCAGCGGAGGTGGAGATCAAAAAGGAACATCAAGTGTTGATGGTCAATAAAACCACTACTATCAAGAAGGGCAAGGGTAAGAAGAACTTCAAGAAGGACGACAAGGGAGTTGCCGCACCCGGTAAGTTAGTTGCCGGGAAGAAGCCAAAGCATGGACCCAAAACTGAGACTGAGTGCTTTATTGCAAGGGAAACGGTCACTGGAAGCGGAACCGCCCCAAGTACTTAGCAGACAAGAAGGCCGGCAACACCAAAGGTATATGTGATATACATGTTATTGATGTGTACCTTACCAGTACTCATAGTAGCTCCTGGGTATTTGATACCGATGCGGTTGCTCATATTTGTAACTCAAAACAGGAGCTGCGGAATAAGTAGAGACTGGCGAAGGATGAGGTGACAATGCGTGTCAGGAATTGTTCCAAGGTCGATGTGATCGCCGTCGGCACGCAGCCTCTACATTTACCTACGAGATTAGTTTTAAACCTCAATAATTGTTATTTAGTGCCAACTTTGAGCATGAACATTGTATCTGGATCTCGTTTAATGCGAGATGGATACTCATTTAAATCCGAGAATAATGGTTATTCTATTTATATGAGAGATATGTTTTACGGTCATGCCCCGCTGGCCAATGGTTTATTCTTATTGAATCTCGAACATGATGTTACACGTATTCATAGTGTGAATACCAAAAGATGTAAGGTCAATAATGATAGTCCCACATACTTGTGGCACTGCCGCCTTGGTCACATTGGTGTCAAACGCATGAAGAAGCTCCATGAAGATGGACTTCTGGATTCTCTTGATTATGAATCATTTGACACATGCGAACCATGCCTCATGGGCAAAATGACCAAGACCCCGTTCTCCGGAACAATGGAGCGAGCAACCAACTTGTTGGAAATCATACATACTGATGTATGCGGTCCAATGAGCATTGAGGCTCACGGCGGCTATCGTTATGTTCTCACCCTCACTGATGACTTAAGTAGATATGGGTATGTCTACTTAATGAAACACAAGTCTGAGATCTTTGAAAAGTTCAAGGAATTTCAGAGTGAGGTGTAGAATCAACGTGACAGAAAAATAAAGTTCTTACGATCAGATCGTGGGGAGAATATTTGAGTCACGAGTTTGGTACGCACTTAAGGAAATGTGGAATTGTTTCACAACTCACGTCGCCTGGAACACCTCAACATAACGGTGTGTCCGAACATCGTAATTGCACTCTATTGGATATGGTGCGATCTATGATGTCTCTTACTGATTTACAGCTATCATTTTGGGGATACGCTTTAGAGACAACTACATTCACTTTAAATAGGGCACCATCTAAATCCATTGAGACGACACCGTATGAATTATGGTTTGGGAAGAAACCTAAGCTGTCATTTCTAAAAGTTTGGGGATGCGATGCTTATGTCAAGAAACTTCAACCTGAAAAGCTCGAGCCCAAGTCGGAAAAATGCATCTTCATAGGATACCCTAAGGAAAGCATTGGGTATATCTTCTACCTCAGATCCGAAGGCAAGATCTTTGTTGCCAAGAATGGATCCTTTCTGGAGAAAGAGTTTCTCTCGAAAGAAGTAAGTGGGAGGAAAGTAGAACTTGATGAAGTACTACCTCTTGAACCAGAAAGTAGCGCAACCCAGGAAGATGTTTCTATGGTGCCTGCACCAACTAGAGAGGAAGTTAGTGATGATGATCAAGGAATTTTGGATCAAGTTGCTAGTGAACTTTGTAGGTCCTCAAGAACACGTTCGACACCAGAATGGTATGGCAACCCTGTCCTGGAAATCATGTTGTTAGACAACGGTGAACCTTCGAACTATGAAGAAGCGATGTCGGGCCCAGATTCCAACAAATGGATTGAAGCCATGAAATCTGAGATAGGATCCATGTATGAAAACAAAGTACGGACTTTGACAGACTTGCCCGATGATCAGCGAGCCATAGAAAATAAATGGATCTTTAAGAAGGGAGGTACCAAAGTAATCCCAGCATGGAACACTGGATAGCGTTCAAAAATATCCCGAAGTACCTGAAAAGGACTAAGGATATGTTTCTCATTTATGGAGGTGACGAAGAGCTCGTCGTAACCAGTTATGTCGATGCTAGCTTCGACACGGATCTGGATGACTCCAAGTCACAAACTGGATACATGTATATTTTGAATGGTGGGGCAGTAAGCTGGTGCAGTTGCAAGCAAAGCGTCGTGGTGGGATCTACATATGAAGCGGAGTACATGGCACCCTCGGAGGCAGCACATGAATCAATATGGATGAAGGAGTTCATTACCGACCTAGGAGTTATTCCCAATGTGTCGAGCCCGATGACTCTCTTCTATGACAACACTAGAGCTATTGCCCTTGCCAAGGAGCCCAGGTTTCACAAGAAGACCAGGCATATCAAGCGTCGCTTCAACTCCATTCGTGAAAATGTTCAGGATGGAGACATAGATATTTTCAAAGTGCATACGGATCTGAATGTCGCCGATCCGTTGACTAAACCTCTTCCACGAGCAAAACATGATCAACACCAGAACTCTATGAGTGTTTGATTCATCACAATGTAACTAGATTATTGACTCTAGTGCAAGTGGGAGACTGTTGGAAATATGCCCTAGAGGCAATAATAAAATGGTTATTATTATATTTCTTTGTTCATGATAATTATCTATTGTTCATGCTATAATTGTATTGACCGGAAACCGTAATACATGTGTGAATACATAGACCACAACATGTCCCTAGCGAGCCTCTAGTTGACTAGCTCGTTGATCAACAGATGGTCATGGTTTCCTAACTATGGACATTGGATGTCATTGATAACGGGATCACATCATTAGGAGAATGATGTGATGGACAAGACCCAATCCTAAGCATAGCACAAGATCGTGTAGTTCGTTTGCTAAAGCTTTTCTAATGTCAAGTATCATTTCCTTAGACCATGAGGTTGTGTAACTCCCGGATACCGTAAGAATGCTTTGGGTGTACCAAACGTCACAACGTAACTGGGTGGCTATAAAGGTGCATTACAAGTATCTACGAAAGTGTCTATTGGGTTGGCACGAATCGAGACTGGGATTTGTCACTCCGTATGACGGAGAGGTATCTCTTGGCCCACCCGGTAATGCATCATCATAATGAGCTCAATGTGACTAAGTAGTTAGTCACGGGATCATGCATTACGGAACGAGTAAAGTGACTTGCCGGTAATGAGATTTAACGAGGTATTGGGATACCGATGATCAAATCTCGGGCAAGTAACGTACCGATTGACAAAGGGAATTGTGTACAGGATTGCTTGAATCCTCGACATCGTGGTTCATCCGATGAGATCATCGTGGAACATGTGGGAGCCAACATGGGTATCCACATCCCGCTGTTGGTTATTGGCAAGGGAGCTGTCTCGGTCATGTCTGCAAGATTCTCGAACCCGTAGGGTCTACACACTTAAGGTTCGGTGACGCTAGAGTTATTATGGGAAATAAAATGTGGTTACCAAATGTTGTTCGGAGTCCAGGATTAGATCCCGGATGTCACGAGGAGTTCCGGAATGGTCCGAAGGTGAAGATTTATATATCGGAAGTCACCATACGGTCACCGGAAGTATTCGGGGGTTTGCCGGTATTGTACTGGGACCACCGAAGGGGTTCCGGGGGTCCATCGGGAGGGTCCACCTGCCCCGGAGGGCCCTATGGGCTGTATGTGGAAGGGAACTAGCCCCTAAGTGGGCTGGGCACCATCCCCCTCTAGGGCCCATGCGCCTAGGGTGTGCGGGAAACCCTAAAGGGGGCGTCCCCTTGGCTTGGGGGGCAAGCCCCCTCCCCTTGGCCGCCGCCCCCTCTAGATCTCATCTACAGGGGCCGGCCCCCTTCCCCCTTCGCCCTATAAATAGAGGGGAGGAGGGAGGACAGCAACACCTCATCCAAGGTGCAACCCTCCCCCTATCCAACACCCCCCTCCTCCTCCGTTGAGCTTGGCGAATCCCTGCCGGAGAACTGCAAGCTCCACCACCATGCCGTCGTGCTGCCAGAGTTCTTCCCTAACTTCTCCTCCCCCCTTGCTGGATCAAGAAGTAGGAGACGTCCCCGTGCTGCACGTGTGTTGAATGCGGAGGCGCCGTTGTTCGACGCTTAGATCAGAATCAACCGCGATCTGAATCGCTGCGAGTACGACTCCTTCATCCGTGTTCCTGTAACGCTTCCGTGTTGAGGGTATGAAGATGCACTCCCCTCTTTCTCGTTGCTAGTCTCTCCATAGATTGATCTTGGTGATGCGTAGAAAATTTTAATTTCTGCAACGATCCCCAACAGCGGCGGCCGGCGATGTCGCCGAAGGCGAGGCGACACCGGGCAGCAGTGTCGGGTCACGGGTCGTGGGCGCATGCGCACTGAGGGCGGCGCGGCGGAGCAGCGCACGGGAGGATAGGCGGTGCGCGTGCAGAGACAGCTGCGGTGCGGGTGGCCGACGGCGAGGCGGCGGACATGTCCGGCGGTGCGGAGGGAGAGGAGGTTAGGGTTTCATCCGCGAAAATGGAAGGGGAGGGCCATATATATAGGTAGAGGGAGCTAGGAGTGTCCAAATGAGGTGCGGTTTTCGCCCACACGATCGTGTTCCAACGACGGAGAGCATGTATGGGGGTTAGATGGGCTAGTGGGTTGTGTGAAGGGGTGCTGGGTTGCAAAGAGAAAAGGGTCTGACGGTTAACGCGGTTAACCGTTGGGGCATCAAATGACCACCAAATGGAACGAAATTTGACAGGCGGTCTACCGGTGATGTACCAAGACCACTCGCCAACTCTCGGCCCATTCTGAAAATGTTTTTCTCCCGCTCACGGGACAAGGTCTGAGAGGGGCGACGGGTGCAAGCGAGTGCGGTTGGGCTAAGAACGGACAACGGAAAGAACCTGGGGAACCCGAACAGATGCAAGTTTTAAAAAACATGCAGATGAAATGCAGATGATGACATGAAAAAATGTAACACGCAAGCAAATGACATGGCAACGATGGCAAATAACTGGAAAACACGTGGCGCATCGGTCTCGGGGCGTTACAACTCTCCTCCACTAACAAGAGATCTCGTCCCGAGATCTTAGGAACAAGACGGAAGAGAAGAGGATGAGGTGAAACAAGAATGCAAGAGAGAAGATGAACAAAGTCGAGAGCACTCGGGTAGAAAAGAGGAACGACGAATATGACGAGAATGAAAAGCTCAAGAAACAAGATAGACTCTTAAACCACTCCGGCTAGAACAAGATAGAAAAGGAATAAGAATGAAAGAATTTGGGCAGCACTCCGACTGAAAATGGAAGGAATGGAGACATGAACTTCACAAGATGGAATGACACTTGACGAGAGCCACCACACAATGCCATCGGAAGAATTGAAAGAATGGAATGAAAAGAACGTATGAGAGAACAACAACTTCCACCACGAATGAATTTGATAGCATCCTTAGAGGAAGGGTAGAATGGAGTTGTTGAGATATTCAACAACGAAAGAATAAACTTGTTGTGGACTTATCAAAAACATCTCAAAACTTGAGGTGAAATTATACCACAACCAAATGTCTGAATAGCTGAGAAGAACGAAGAAATGCAAAACTCCACTTCAGAAGAAAACAGAGAATTATTTGCACTTTGAGATGCGAGAGGAAAAGATACTTGAACTCCTCCAACAAAAATCTTGATGAACTCTTGAAGAATGAATTAAATCCTTAACGAACCACCATGAACAACTCCGGTAACAAAAGGATGATTAGATAGAATTGAAGGATGAAAAGAATAAGATTAAAATCCTGTGGTGATTTAGATGGAGGTTCCAACGAGATGGCCGAGGAAATTTGAATTTCAGAAAAGAAAAGACGGAAACACTTCGAACCGCAAAATTATTCATCATGAACAAACTCCAAAGGAAGGGATTAATCACTTGGAAGAAATAAGAATAAGATTTATTGTATGCTTATCCTTCATCAAATTAAATTGATGACAAGCGACGGATTTTGCACACTACTTATTCTTGTTGGAAAAAGGATTAAGGGAAATATAGCACAAAACTCGAGAAAGTCTTTCTGAACCACCGGTAGGATTGGAAAGAATGAATGAATTGATATGACGAAAAAGGAAGAGGAATGCTAAAGGAACCACCGTAAGAATTTGAAAATGACTGATGAAAGAGAATGAATCATCGGGAAGAATTAGAAGAACAAATATGCTTGAGGGGATTTAGATGCAAAAGAACAAAGAGATCACGAGTTGATTAAAGAGTACTTGATAGATGCGTCGGGATGATTGGAGAACGACAACCGGAATGTGAGGACGAAGAATTCTTCTGGAATCATGGCCTCCGGTGAAAAGAAACGGAAAACAACTCCTGACATCCTCCGGATTGGTAAGAGAAGGAATATCTAACAAACGGAATAATTCGACATAATAACATGGAGCTTGAACCACGAATCTTCGAGAGAATGGACAAGTTTTAGAGGAAAAACACTTCTTCAATCTTCAAATGACGACGAGAAACACCACCAAAATTGTTTAGATACTCCGAGAGAATGAAAAGAGGAAAGGTTGAATCAGCAATGAAAAGAATTTGAAAGCGAACTTGGGGAAGGCATGTGACTGATGGAATCCATTCTTACGTCCAACTACCAAAAGAATTAGGAATGGCTCTGAAATAATTAGAAGAGTCAGGTAAGATCCTGGCAAAAGACCTGTGGGTTAGGGCCCACTAAAAGAAAATACCGTTAACAAAAGGATTGTTGAACAGATAGATGATGCACTGGAACAATTGAAATATTTGAATGAGGTGACAACCTCGAATTAATTCGAACACCGACGAATCTCCTGAGATGTCTTGAGCACTCTGGAAGGATAAACTGGCGAGAGGCGAACAAGCAGGGAAAACACTTGATCCAAGGAAAAGAATATGATCAACCCGAAAAACTTGAATTGAGTCCATCAAAGAAGAAAAAATAGATGAAGAATGTCAAACGAGACGAGAATTCACCAATTGAAAAAATTGAGGGAAGACTGAAGAGGCTTCGCATGAGTGAAATTGATGCTCTAAAGAGTCTCAAGCTCCGGGAAGAAAAAGGGGTGGGAGGGCGGGAAAAAGAAAGATGACTAAGGATTGAACTTGGCAAAGGTGAAGAGGCTCGAGTCAACTTGACGAGAAATGCACCGGATGAAAAGAGCTAAGAACCAACGATCGGAAAACCAACTGCGTGATCCTAAAGAAAATTTGAATTGGAAGAGTAGAAGAATGAAAAGGCCTATGTCAAGATTCCTCACGAGAGTGATGAAGGGGCTGAGGAGAAAAGGAATTCCTACTCTTCGATATAACTAGACTCCAAAAACAATTTTCTTCTAGACTCAACAACGGCCAAACTACGAACAATCAAGGGGGCTCCTATGGTCGGTTGAGGCTCTGATACCAACTTGTCACGCCCAATATGCGACCCTATCCTAAAGGAACTCAAGGGTCCCACCAAGGATAGAAGCGCATATTGGAGACGCTTTTGCAGGGTGGATATCGTTACATCGTACCATTACATAATAGATGGGGATACATACAAGAGGCATACAATGCCACATGAATACAACAAACTCATACACAATACCAACATCCGACAATGGATGAAACACAAACAAAAACTCAAATGATATCCACCCTGTTAGCCCAGGCTGCCGACCTAGAACCTATTCCCTGATCGAAGAAGAAGCAGAAGAAGAACTCCAAAACAAGCAAACATCGCTCTCACGTCATGAGCATCGCATTACCTGTACCTGCAACTATTGTTGTAGTAATCTGTGAGCCACGAGGACTCAACAATCCCATTACCATGGGTATCAAGACTAGCAAAGCTTAAAGGGTAAGGAATGGATAGTGGTGAGGTTGCAGCAGTGATTAAGCATGATATGGTGGCTAACTTACGAATACAAGAATAATATGAGAAGCTACGCAAACGGTCGCAAACTAGTAATGATCAAGAGGTGATCCTCAAACTACTTACGTCCAAACATAACCCCACCGTTTTCTCTTCTTGACCCACTCAAAAAGAGACCATCACGGTTACACACGTGGTTGGGTATTTTAATTCGAGTCTGGTGTCAAGTTCTCTACAACCGGATATTAACAAATGCCCATCTGCCACATAACCGCGGGCATGACTCTCGAAAGTTTAAACCTTGCAGGGGTGTCCCAACTTAGCCCATTATAAGATCACAATCTGCGGAGACAATCCTCCATCGCGGGACATCCGATCAGACTCGGGATCGCGGTGCACAAGACATTTCGACAATGGTAAAACAAAACCAGCAAGACCTCCTGGTGTGCCGAAAAATCCCGATAGGATCCGCATGTATGTCGTTCTCATGGCACCACAGATGAGTCAAGCTACGAGTAAAACCAGCCCTCAAGTTTCCCTAAGGTGGCTCTACAGGCTTCTCGGTTTGGACCAACACTTGGAGAAGCACTGTCCCGAGGGGTTAAATAAAGATGACCCTCGGGTTTATAACTCCCGAGGGAAAGGTATAGGTTGTTAGGCAAATGGAAAACCAATGTTGGGCCTTGCTGGAAGAGTTTTATTCAAAGTGAACTGTCAAGAGGGTCCATACCCCTCACCGTGTTAGGGACGCAAAATCAAGGAACATAACACTGGTATGATGGAAACTAGGGCGGCAAGAGTGGAACAAAACACCAGGCATAAGGCCGAGCCTTCCACCCTTTACCAAGTATATAGATGCATTAATTAAATAAGAGATATTGTGATATCCCAACATAATCATGGTACAACATGGAGCAATCTTCAACTTCACCTGCAACTAACAACTCTATAAGAGGGGCTGAGCAAAAGCGGTAACATAGCCATACAATGGTTTGCTAGGAAGGTGAAAAAGGTTAGAGGCTGGCATTGCAATTTGGGAGGCTTGATAAACAAGTGGTAGGAAGCGCGACATAGCGATAGCATCGAAACAACTAGCGTCGCAATGATAGTAGTAAGATCCAGGGTAACCATCATCTTGCCTGAAATCCCGCTAGGAAGAAGAACGAGTCCATGAAGAAGACGAACGGGAGAAGACAAACCAAGCGTAGTCGAACAAATCCTCACGATCGTAACGAGACATGAACTATTGAGAAGAAGCACAACCGGGAAGAAACAAACAACAAGGTAAACACACAACACATAAACATGACATGATGGTCAACAAAGTATGATGCGTGACAAGGCTATATGGTGCTACTTATGGAAATAGATGATGCATACAAGAACAACACATCAAAGCAAGTTTAAAATGAGGCCAGAAACAACCTATAACAATTTCAGTAAGTCCTCATGCAAATTTCGAAATTGGTCCAGATCTAAATAAACTTTATGTTCAAGTTGTTAAAAAGCAAGTTAATATGCACCAAGATGATCTACGCGAAAATCTAGTCAAGTTACATATAAAATTCATTTAATTCGGAGCCACGGCCTAGAAGATATGAGCAAAACAAGTTAAACATGGCATTGATGCAAAATGCAGTCAAACATCAAGAAAACACACACAAAACAAGGATTCAACATGACATGATGAAGCTACATGCAATTCTAAGCAAGTTTCATATAGACCATGCTCAAAACGGAGCAACAGTGCAACACATACACTTCAAACAAGATATAACAACAATCTGCCCAAAACAGCAATTAGGCACTTTGCAATCATCACAACAACATGCTACATAAATCATATGAACACAAACTTGACATTCTCTTCATGTAGAGATAGTAAACTTCAAATATCATTAAGGTTCAGGTTCATAGGCATCAAGATTAAACCAATATGATCAATGCAAAAAGCAACTTTATAATATAGGAGCATATGCATGAGCAGAGTAAATATGATGACATGTAGGAGGCATGAAACAAAGATGCTACAGAAACTATACATACAAACCAAGGGCATAAAAGAAAGATACACATAACAATGAGCAAATAACATCATGGCATCATATGCATATGGGTCATGGATTAGTGGGAACCAACATGACAATATTGAATGTTGAAACAGTTTCAGGAAGTGTGAAACAACAACATTATGATAGCATGTTTGCAAGCATGGAACAAAGGCATGTGATATCCAAAGTTAACAACCATGGCCTGTTAACAGAGTACACATAGCATAATTCAAAACATGTAATTGTAGCATCCCCAAAAGAGGTATGTATAAATCAATAACAAGCTCATAACAAGGCATCATGAAGTTAACAGAAAACTGGAACAACATATAGGCATGTTCATGACATTTATAACATATGCTACAGGACATATATATGGAAACAAATGGCATGTAATGATTGAGAATAACATGTAAATCAAGACATGTCAACTAAGCATATCCATATTATGCATGTATTAATTGATAGCATCAAGCAAACATGGCATCATTTAGCATTGACAAAACATTAACAGCAAGTAGCCCACTTCACAACCTTGATGCACTTACTACAGGAGATATCGAAGTACATGGATTGCACCCCTGTAAAGCTGGCATGATTATGCTTCTAAAAAATATAGACATGATGCTCAAGAGAAAATCATACAAAAAGATATAAAAATGACAAATAGGCAAGTTATAACAGTTTCCAGCAGTTAACAGCAACATGCACTTTTGCAACATAGAGTAAGATACGTAGATGCACCCTAACATGAATGAAAAGCACACCAACATGTAGAGAATGAAGAGAACAACATGTGCATATCATAATCATCATCATAGGATCAACAGGTACAATGTTACATAACTCACAAGATGCATAACTGATGTTAACAAGCAGCAGTTTTCAGCACTTTATATCACTTAGCAGTTTTGCAACAAAGATTAAGGCATCAATATGAACAGTAACATGCATGCAAACTAATCCATCATATAGAGCACCATGATATGAACATTTTGACATATCATACACGTAAAATGGAGCAATATGCACGAAGTTATGCTATGGCAAAGATGCACACATTGAACATATAAATGATGAAAGAGTGGCAGCAATTCTCAGGCCATCCACGTCGGCTATGAATAGTGGCCGAGGCAGCCACTCGGTGCCCACCGCGCGCTCGAGGTGTAGGACCCGCCACACGCTCGACGTGTGAGCCCCACGCCCGTCCGCTCTCCTCGATCCCCACTCCCTTGTCATCTCCAACAAATCTTTTCCCCTCGCCTCCCCAAGTTCCTCATCCCCTCCACTCCATCGTCGTCACCTCCTGGAGAGCTCTGCATGATGGGGTGGCCGGGTGCGAGAGGCCATCGGCGACATGGCTGCGTGCGGCGGCGCGGCATGGATGTGAGTATCTGACTGAATCCCATCGCAGC
>NC_057798.1:313788525-313811376 GCF_018294505.1 Triticum aestivum
CTCTGCACCGGCTAGGGGACACCTCGGGGATGCCGCCCGTGCGGCGGGGACGTCCGCGGCGGCGCGGGCTGGGGACCGAGCGGTGGGGCCCGTGATGCGTTCTGGTTGAGGGATTGGTCAGGCAGGTGCGGGATCTGAGCTGCTGTCGATGGATTTCTTGCTGCTTGGGTACCAGTTGTTCTGGGTCCGGTATGTTCCCCATCTCTCTCTCTCTCTCTCTGTGTGTGTGTGTGTGTGTGTGTGTGTGTGTGTGTGTTTGTGCGTGCAATTCACACCCCTGAACCCAAACCCTAAGCCGAATCAGGCGAGCTCTCGTTGCCGGATCGCTGGCTAATCGTCCGGCTGGCCGCCACGTCAGTTTCGCCCCGCTGCCAGCGACCGTTATGAGCAGTTCCTAAGCTTGATAGCTGGATGTGTGCGACCCATATGAGCAGCTCCTAAGCTTGATGGTTGGGTGTGTGCACACATGTAATGGGGTATCATGGTCATGTTGCTTGGTGTGCAGAGGCAACCTCATTTTTGGACCAAAAAGAGGGGCGATGATGACGACAACTGGCTGAAACAATCATGTCTTGAGCAATCAAGACAGCCTTGGCTTGTGGGACTAAACAGAGCTGAAAAAGTCGGTGTCAGCATTGGAGTCGCCCTTAGAGCCTACCCTTACCTCTGTTGTAGCCTGCTCAATTTTGTCGCCGATGTTGGATGATCTGTGCCTTGGATGGTCGTTCTGATGAGTGATAACCAGGGCAGTTCTCTTAGACTGCGATGGGTAGGTTATGGACCAAGAGATGTGGGTGTTGGCTTTGAAGATGAATGACAAAGCTGATCCCTCTTTTGCTACGCTACATACACTGAATTTTCATTGTTCATCCCTCCTCATCCCGGATCCTGCGGATCCGATGGTGCGGGCACGGGGGCATGGTTCATCTCAATCGGCATTGATCTGATTTGATTTTGATTCGTGCGGTCAGGGGCATGCGGTGCGTTTTATGGTGTGATGGATGGCGCACAAGATAGGGGCAAGGGCGGCCACGACTCGCACAAGATGTAGCTCATGCTCGTGGAGTTAAAGGACGGTGTCGGGGTCCTCAGCAGCGAGGACGGCAGGTCGTGTGTACACATTGTTCCTCCCGCTCGTGGAGTTCGCGTTTCCGGCCAGCCTTAAGGGTGGTGGCCCGGGCGGCGCCGAGCCGAGCTTCGGCTCTACATCCAGAGCTACGACGCCGGCAGGCACGCCAGTTCTTTGCCCATCTCAACTGCCGGTGCTTTCATTCTGTCTACAACAATGGGGTTGCTTCGTATGCTCCGTTCACGTCGTCGAGGTTTGTTCTTCCATGTTCATCCTTCCTTTGCCTCCTCAAATTCTTCTTTGGTCTTACTCCTTAGATTTCTGTCCTCCGCAGGTTTTGTGTTGTTTGCCTCTCGGGTAGGTCCCTACATGAATCTTACCTTCAGCATTGAGGTGAGAAAATTAGCCCCACCTTTTCTTGCTGCCCTACTGTTCAATGAAATGCTTGTGCCGTGGTGGATTCCGTTCTTTTTTTGCTGGTGTTCCTTCTCGTCCTGCCTGCTTTGCAATTCTTTGTTTCACCTGTTGGCTTGGTTCAATTGATTGTCCGTACCTAGGTATGTTCTATGTATGATGCAAATTCGAAACAATGGATTTGGTTTTCCGAACGATAAAATTTATCTAGCTTGAATTAGCAGATTGCACCATGAAAAGACATACTGTCCTCTAAAGAATAATGTGTATTAGTAGTTCACAAAAAATGAACATTGTTCACAAAAAAAGAGAGAATAATGTGTATTAGTACCTCCTTAGACCCTGCTGCTTGCGATCTGAACCAGTATATAGTTTTCTATAGTTTAGGTGTTATATCAGTTTGCAGATGAATTCGTGGCTAATACCAACATTGTGAATTTTTCATGTTTGTCTTCCTTTAAACCTGATGCATGTGCATAATGCTCGTTGATGACTATTCCTTGCTTTCTTACCACATGTACGCCATGGTTATGAGGGATTATTTTAAACCTGATGCATGTGCATAATGCTCATTGATGACTGTGTTTGAGTTTTATCCATCTGTTAAGTTTTAACTACCTACGTGAAAATGGTATCAAAAGGTCTATGGTTAATTGTTCAGACACTGGAGCAGAAAAGGCTATAATTTGGTCTCACTTTGAGTCTGTTACGCCTAGATATCAAGTTTATAGCATGTGAACTCTAAAGAGTAGCAACTAAATTTTGTGCTCAATCACTGCCTTCCCGAGAACTAGAGCAAAAAATGCATAGTCCACACAAATTTTAGTTAAGATTGTATCTAGATGATATGTATAGATATTGCCTTGCTAATACTGACTTGCTGAACCTGGACTTTAAATTGCCCTGTATCACACTCACACAGGTGGATCCACGGTATACAGATTAGTACCTAAGCATTGGCTTTTCTGAATAAGAATAACATTGTGTGTTCATCCAACAACGTACATACCTGAAATTTTTTAAACTTGCTATAATATATATTTTTTACTTTGTACCACCTGTTTGAAGAGCGTTCGGCAGTAATAATACTTCGTCATTCTTGTCACAAAGGTGCAGGCCACCACAAAACATTATCCGATGTACAAATTGTGACATGGAGTTGATACTGCTTTTCTACGTTTTACAGGCCCAAACTGTTTTCGGAGCGCTCATGCTTTAGAGGTAACTTTGGATTATTTATGATATTATGCAGGACCATTAGATAAAGATGGACACAATATTAATTCCAAATAACCTGGCAATACATTTTCATTGTTGCATACATTCTTGCTTTGATTTTATTTTGACTGTAAGTGCACTACGTTCGGCTCCTTGGATATCATTGACATGCCCAGATTTCCTTATCGAGGGCTTCTTATTGGTAAGAAGTAATCTAAATTGTGCCATCATTTTAGAAATAGTAAATGTCTTCACAATTTGGCTTCACTTCCATTGGTTCCAACTATTTTTCTGTCCGTATAATCACCTATATATTGTCCGTGATATATATAATTATGGCTGGAACATGCATGGCATGGAACTTGAATAGATTGAACAACAGGTTGCGACGCCTAAACATCGCAAATGAACCAAACTTACTATTGTAACACAGAAATTCAGGCAAACAGCTAAAATAAATAGCTGAGAATGTCATAAGTCTTTTTTACACCTCTTGAAATTTCTCAATCTATTTATGATTTTGCACAAATTTTTAGTCTATAATTCATTTTCCTGTCAACCAGCATCCCAAGTAATATGAAGGTTGGTTAGCACACGAGTTACACTTCCTATATATATGATATGGTCAATATATGCACATTACATGTAAAAAGGTTGAGTTTCATGCAAAGTTTTTAAACAAATAGCTTATTTTCTATCCGTGCACTGTTCGGAGAAAGTACCGCATATTGAAACTTGTGTGTTGTATGTTGCGGATATTGCAAGGCATTATCTTCCTGTCCCAGTAATGAAAATGCGCGTCATTGGACTGATGTACCAGAAAGCGTAGTGCCACTGGAGATAATTATTTCAGATCACCTTCTACTTCTAGATGGAAGTCATTATTAGAACATATGCATCATTGTGGTATTTACTCATGTACTATACTGTATGAAATTAAATTTCAAACAGGTGGCGCCGGAGTGTGCCCAAATATGTGGCTGGATTTGATTAGCTAGCTGAATTGTCTTTGGAAAATAATATTAGACTATGTGTATATTACCAAGTGTGTTCTTATTTGTCGCTTTTCAGGTAGTTATTATAGGGGAGAACAAAATATTAGTATTGTTGCTTTGTAATATAGAATAATCCTTATGGTCAAATTTGGGTAAATTTTTATGAATATGGCGCCGGAGTGTGCCCAAATATGCGGCTGGATTTGATTAGTATGCCTACTATATTCCAGGTGGATTGTTCTTTGAATACATTGACAAGCTTATTGTAACATCCCAATTTTCCTAAATTAGGATGTTATTAGATCATTCATATGCATCTCATATTCTTTCCATGCATTATTTTTCTTTTCGGTAATATTCAAATCATTATGCAACAAAGGCAATTTCTTGGAGCGGAGATAACATGACTTCTACCCTGTTTTTAAAAATGTTCATAATGTGCAGAATATTATTTCCAGTTCATCTGATATGTTCTGGTAGTATTTGCAATCTTCAAAATATTCTATTTGAGTGTTTATTACTATTTTGTGTGGCCTATTGCATAAAATGAATTTTCAAAAATTGCATTAGGTGAGGAACTAGTGTTCCTGTAGTTTATATTAGTAGTATATATTTTACTATCTGTCCATGTATTTTTTATTTAGTGTTTATACTGCTGTTTTTATTTAAGTTTTACTGCTGCTGCTTCTGTTAAAAAAAAGAAGAAGAAGCGAGCCGGCCAGCCAGCTAGCCAGCGGCCCAGCCAGCCAGCCGGCCCAGCAGCGCCACACCACACCGCTGCGGCCCACCTTCCTCGTGAAGCGGTACGCGCCGCCGCACCGCTCGCCCGACCCGCACCCGACCCGCTGCCTCCTCTTTCGCTGACGAGTGGACCCCGCACCACTTCTTCCACCCCGAGCCGGACACCGCCGCACCCCGCGCACCCGACGCCGAGCTGGATCGAGCTCGAGCGCCCAGGCCACCCTGTGCACGCCCGAGACCCCGTACGTGGGCAAAAGCCCTCGAGGAAACCCCGCACCCCCTTCCCGATCTCTCATGTTGCCGCACGCTTCGGTTGGGTCGAGTTGGATCTCACCGCGGAGCTTCGCCGACCGCCGCCGTTCGCCTGACGCCACCGCTGCTGTAAGGACCCGCAGAGACACACCGACTGCTCCTTTCAATCCGTCGCTCCGCACCGCACTTGCTTGACTTACTTGCGTGGCCGGTGTTGTTGCAGCTCTCTCTCTCTCGTAGCTAGAGGTAGAAGAAGGAGGAGCACACGGTACACTGGAGTTTCACCCGGCTTCACAGCCCCATTACTTTTCCTTTCCCAGAGTACTAACTCAATTTACAAACACACTCGTGACCATGCTTTGTAGTCCTACAGCAGAGTAGCACCCACGCACACATGACCCGGCCATGGCCACTAATCCATGCATGCACGCACCACTTTCGGCCACTAGCTAGCTAATCCACCCATGCACTAACAAACTTACTTGACCGGCCCACGCAAGTAGGTAGCTTATCCATCCGTTGCATGCACGGACTAATCAACAATGCATCCACAGACTAATACCACTACGTCACACACGCACGCACACCTACGCCACGTTGCCGCTGCGTCCCGTTCGTCCCGCACGTCACCGACACGCCCGACGAACCCGACGAGCCCGACAACACAAGTGTGTCCCATCCGTCCCGCGCGCACCCGGCATGCCCGACGAGCCCGATCACACATGTCGTGGCTTATTCCAACACACACCCCCTAAGCCACGGCTTAGAGGAGTCCGTCGTCGTCGACGTTCACACCGGCCAAGAGAGCCTGCTCCGTCGCCGGTCCTTTCTGCAGCTGCGGGCACTCGCGCCGAAAGTGCCCGTGGTCCCCGCACTTGTAGCACCGCCTGTGCCTGTTGCCGCCGCTCCCCGACGCCACGCTGCGCCCGTCGTCGTCGCCCCGAGCACCGCCATGTCGACGCTCCCGTGCTACCCACTACGCCGCCGTCATGAGCAGCTGCTCACCCACGCGCTCGCCGCCGTCTGTGTCCTTCTTCGTTCCTGTGTCTGTCCCCTCGGGGAAATGTCACGCGATGAATACCGGAGTCCTATTAGCCCGCTACAGCCCGGTCCACCGGAGTCCTGCTAGCCCGGTGCTACAGCCTGGATTCACTCGCTGATGACCGACACGTTCGATGCTGGGTCATGGATGCCTGTCCCTGTAAGTTTGTGCCATTTTGGGTTCACGACTAGCCATGTCAGCCCGGGCTCCTTATCATATGGATGCTAGCGACACTATCATATACGTGTGCCAAAAGGCGCAAACGGTCCCGGGCAAAGGTAAGGCGACACCCGTGGGAATACCGTGCATGAGGCCGCAAAGTGATATGAGGTGTTACATGCTAGATCGATGTGGCATTGAGTCGGGGTCCTGACACAGTTGCTATTGTAGGCTGGGCAACCTTTGTCCTCGCTGTTCCTGTATGCACAGTTGCTTTCTTGGTAGTATTAGAAGAAGTAGTGAGAATAGTGCCGTTCGAACTGAGATTTATCTGCTAATTTCTGATATGTTCTCCGGCTGCTCACAGTGAGGTATGCGGCTGTGTATTCCCTTTGTTGATGTTTTTTGTTAATGTTGAACGCGTGTGACAAGCTATCCTGCTCTTTGCGTTTATTATTTAGTCTATAGCCTGAACAAGTGATCATAGGTTGCAACATAATTTGTTACACGCGACAAGGCTATCAGTAATTTCTCAGTCCAATAACAGAAGTCCTTGTGTGCATGTATTTACTTTTTAGCTCTGTGATGTTGTTAATAGCTCAAGTAGCATGGGCATTATCTGGTTCTATGTGTGGTTATGGACTGTTATGAGTTTGGTTGTGTGTTACAATTAGCAAATTTTGTCTTGCTGGGTTGTGTAATGACTTGTAAAGATGATGATCATCTTGTTAGTTGCTGGGTTTTGTCTCTGAACATTGTGTCGTGATGATATTGCAGGTACCCCGGGAGGCCCTTGAGTTTGCCGGAATGTCGATTTTCTTCCGTTCCGGCAAATTCGGGTACTCCATATGTCATATTTTCAGCAAAGGTCATGCTGAAATTTTCCGTGAATTTTAGCATGACTTTGCTAGAAATAGGACATATGGGGTACTTGCGACTAATGCATGGGCCAGGGTATCTTAGTACTTAGTTAAGTAGGATCAACTACCCCGCCATTCTTGCTGCATTAAACCATAGGTGGCAATAGAGCCAAGTGATTAGGCCCAACTTAGAATTCTCCTTAGGATCGATAAACCCTAGATGATAAACCCAACATAGCAGGTGGCAATAGAGCCAAGTGATTAGTGCCAAGTGATTAGGCCCAACCTAGGGTGCCTCGGCATCGATAAACCCTAAATGATGAAAACTTAACTTGGCTGCCCCGGATGCCTCGGTGTCGATGAGAACCTAAATGATGTACGCTTAGGCTTTTAGGGTGCCTCGGTGTCGACACACCCTAAATGATAAAAGCTTAGCTTTTAGGATGCCTCGATGTCGACAAACCCTAAATGATGAGACCATGATCTTGTTCCTTGACAATAACCAACTTTTTGACCAAACTTTTTACCTATATAGAGCGAAACATGGCCCACAACAATGAGGCCGGCGGTTCGGGCGGCAAGCAATTCTGGGAGCTGTCCCAGGAGTTGGAGAAAGAACATCACCGCTATGAGGACTCGCGGAAGACACCGATCCTGACTACACAACACCTAGTGGCATCGGGGATGACACCACTGATGGCGCCGCCGAGGATGCCACCACTGATGATGGCGGCACACACACAGATGGCAGCCAACCGAAGAGGCAACGGAAGGACAGGTGCCCGAGCATGCTCGGCACCGTCAGGGAGGAATTTACTGAAGTGGACTCCGACGGGAATCCGACGGCGCCCAAACAAATAGTCAAGGGGTACTCGGTTCAGCTCGGGTGCATTCTCTGAGGCACCGTATCGATCAACACCGAGAACCTAAGGCATAAGGACCACGGGAATTTGCGCAGCCTCCTCTTCACGAAGCTGCACGAATGATACAAGTTCCCCGCTGAGTTTGCAAACACACGCCTCTCAGGGAATAAAGTGAACAGTACCTCCCTCACGAGGATGAGCACGGCCCTGTCTACTTGGAGAAGCACGGTGAAGGCAATGATTGACAAAGGTGGTAGTTATGACAAGATCAAGGCGAAATATCCTTTGATGAGCGAAGATGAGTACAAGGAGTTCAAGATCAAGTGCGAGAGCAGCGCAACCTCCGAATCAAGTCAGTGATGGAAAGAAATGCGGAAGTTGAACTTAGGGGTCCACCAACTTGGTCCCGACGGTTACAGAGTGGCGGAGCCTATATGGGACAAGGAGGACGCGGAGCGTGCCGAGCAAGGCCTACCGCCCCGCTTCGAGAAATACCGTGACAAGCAGACCAGGAACTTTCTCAGGGCCCAGTACAAGGAGGACCGGGTAACAAAGGAGCTTACCACAGATCCGAAGATCAGGGCGCTCGAGCTTGTTCTGGTAAGGAATACACCCCGCGTAATTAGCTCCATATGGTTGCATTCTAATTAATCCCCAATATTTCTAAATGGTTCACGTTCCTTCCGCAGGACACTGAAAGCAGTAGCACGGGGTCATCTCAGAGCTCCCCTTTCGACACCCCTTTAAATAGGGCGTTGAACATAATGAAAAACAAGGATAAGCTCAGTAAGCCAACGTCAGCTGGTCGTGTGGCCGACAAAGGCTTGTCCACAAAATGGTCATCATACTATACCGCTGGTGGGCAAAAGGAGAAAAAGACCAGCTCGGAAAGCCAGTTGCGCGAGGTTGAAGCACTCAAGGCACAAGTGGCGTGGATTCCGGAGCTTGTCCAAGAACAAGTGGAACAACAACTCGGAACGAAGCTCAACGCCATGGTGACTATGTTGATTCATGGGCTGATGACGTGGATTGCGGGCGGCCAACAGGGGCCTCCCCCGGTTCCCAACTTCACGGCCAGCAACTCGCACAGTGCGCAGGCGGCGCCATTGGTGTCTCCGGCGGCACCATTGGTGTCTCCGGCGGAGGCGGTATTCGTGTTTCCGGCGCCGGCACGGGCATCGGAGCTTAATGCACCCGGGTGTACGCCGGCTGACACCTCGCCAGCAAGCGGCCCCTCCGTCAGTTGCACGCCCACCGTTGGCGGTGCCTCGACATTAGCCAAGCTCGACGGCATCACGGTAACTAAGCCTCTCGGCCGATGACTTCATATCCTTGCCTTTGACTGGGCATCCCTGACGCCCTACATGTTTTTGCAGGGCACCGCCGACGTTCCTTGCACTCTTCTGCACTTCGTGGGCGGCGAGTTGGTCGATGTCGCCAAGGGCAGAATCGTTCAACCGGGCAACCCCATGTTCCACGGTAATCCGATGCCACCCATAGTGTATAGGGTTGAAGTGGTTCAGGTGCTGTCAGGCTGCGGCGAGCTGTTACCTCTGATTCAACCCGCTGGGGCCGACGAAGAAGATGAGATGACCCTCAGCGCCTGCCTAAGCTGGCCCCTGCTTTGGATGAAGAGCCAGATTCGTTTGGGGGCGGGGGACACCACCCCACAGACAAGACCGCCAGTCGTGCCGGCGCCAAGCCATGGCAAGAATGCCGCAATGCTACCGGACCTGCCGGACATCCCTATGCTGGACATCCCTATGGCACAGGATCCGGACATGCATATGTCACATGATCCAGACGACGACGACAACGACGACGGTACATTTACTAACATCGATAAGTACTTTGCCGAACATGGGTACGTTGACGAGTTCT
This sequence comes from Triticum aestivum, assembly GCF_018294505.1. Classification (NCBI taxonomy): domain Eukaryota; kingdom Viridiplantae; phylum Streptophyta; class Magnoliopsida; order Poales; family Poaceae; genus Triticum; species Triticum aestivum. Next base: position 313,798,020 of record NC_057798.1, read on the forward strand.
GCGGGCCTCTTTCTAAGGAACCTAACCAAGACGACCGTGATCTAGCTGGTACGGCGGAGAAATCCAATTGCAATAGGCGTCGTGTGGCGTTCAGTTCTCAGGAGAGGCCTCCACCTCCCGCCTTCACCGAGCCTCAGATAGCTGAGGTGCAAAATATTATCAACCCCAACACGCTCAAGAAGGCGGTCTGTGAGCAGAACTCGGTCCCATTACAGGAGATCAAGAAGAAGGGACGGAAATGAAAGACTAAGAAGGGCGCTGGTGCGAGCCAGCCGGCACCGAGTTCAATCCGTGCTCAGGACGGGCCACCTTCACCTAAGGATATCTCGAGGAGGGTGCATGTGGCGGGTAGGGCGATGCTACCGACAAATATGCTCAATGCTGCAACCGGTGCTATGTGGAGTCTGCACGACAGTGTTCTTTCTTTGGAGAAGCGGTGTCTCAGAGAGAATGATGTGGCATACCCAGTTTTCGTGGCCAAGGTGCCAGAGGGCGAGGGCTTTGTGGATGGCGACATCGGGGGTACGATCGTCCTGCGGTTTGATGACATCATTGCTATGTTTAACCTTCATCCGCTGCACTACACCTTCGTTCGGCTGTTTTCGCTGAGTATGGAGATGTGGATCATTAGAGACAAGACCCCGAACATCGTGATAGTCGACCCCTTCTACATGCGTGCCAAGCACTTGAGCAGCGCTGGGGACCGCCAAGTCGCGAGTTCACACCTCGAAGGCGTCATTCTGGCAAACCCAGATAAGGATAACTTCCTTATGGCTTACTTTCCCGAGTAAGTCATCCCTTAACCGCCCCGTAACATATGATTTCTTAGATTTCGATCGTTCTTTTTTTTCTAACATTCCGTGTTCTGTGCAGTGACACACATTCCACACTCATCCTCTTAAGCCCAAAATATTCCATGGCCACGTATTTCGACCCAAACCGTAACTCCAAGATAGACTACACAAATATCAAGAAAGTTCTTGATGATGTTCTCCCCGGCTACGCCAAATCTGGAGGCACCTTCACCAGGGCAGTTCGTAAGTACGGCAAGCACATGTTCTCCCACAATACGAAGTTCTGATGCGTCAAGCAGCCGCCTGGCGGTCAGAAGGATGCCTACTACACCCTCCATCACATGCGGGCGATCGTAAGGGACCATCATCACCTTATGCTACCAGATAATCTCAAAGATTGGGCCGTGAGCTTGTCGGCAATCCAGGACGCGGACCTCAGACAAGAATTCTTTCGCATCCAGTCGGAGTTTGCGAACATCATCCATCAAGATGTCCTTCATACCTCGGGGCAGTTCTTCCTCAGATATCAACCGTCCAACAGTGAGATAGACAGAATGCTACAAATGCAGGCTGACAACGACCGCGATTTCATGACCATCACGACAGACAACGGCTTCATCCACGCTCCTGTCCGATGAGTCGAGTCGAAAGTAGTGATGTGTAGTTCTGAAACATTGATTGGCTCATGTTGTAATTAAACTTTAATGAATTCGTATGTCTCTTTGGTTTGGACAGTCATTCAACTTAGATGTAATCGATGCTATTTATTAGTAGGACCATGAATCGTGCTATTAATGTCTTGCTTTTCTCTTCCGATCCTTTTGTTGCATACTTACATATTGCTTATGTATTGTCTATTGTTTGGCTTGTGCATAGAGATGCCGTCGTATGTCGTGTACAAGGGTAAGGTTCTCGGAGTCTACGACGACTGGGAGGAGTGTCGGAGACAGGTTCACCATTTCAGCGGTAACAGTTACAAAGGGTACACCACTAGGGCGGAGGCCGAATCTAGATACGCCTGCTATCTAGCGGGAGAGAGGAGGGAGCATTGGAGGAACCGGATGAAGACCAGTTTGATCGCGATGATGCTCATCGTGATGACCGCAGCTCTCTTCTATGTGATGGTAGTTTAGATGATCGATATCGACTTGTAATGTGAAGAAAAACTCGATACTCACGGTCTTGAGACTTGTAATGTTTTATCTTTGTTTGGTCTTTTGAATTTCGAGACTAATATGATGAATTGTGTTCGGAGACTAATCTTCTATTGTATTCGATGAATCTGCTGTTGCTGTGTGCTGCTGTCTATATTCTGTCCAATAATATATTTTGTAACCTGTGCAAAAATCAGAAAAGTAAAAAAACCTAATATTCATACTAATGGAGCATAACCTCAAGGTGCGCCATTAGTATGCCAAAGGATACTAATGGCGCATCACTACAAAGTGCGCCATTAGTGTGACAAAGCACATGGTTACGTATGCCCCCCTAGTAGGCATACTAATGGCGCATGTTGTTCCATACTAATGGCGCACTGCGTGGTGCGCCATTAGTAAAAAGTACTAGTGGCGTGATACTAATGGCGCACCAGCAGTGCGCCATTAGTAGGCAAAACTGGTGCGCCATTAGTAGCCCTTTTCCTAGTAGTGTAAAGGGGGCGCCCCCTTGGCTTGGGGGGCAAGCCCCCTCCCCTTGGCCGCCGCCCCCCCTCTAGATCTCATCTAGAGGGGCCGACCCCCTTCCCCCTTCTCCCTATAAATGGAGGGGAGGAGGGAGGGCAGCAACACCTCATCCAAGGTGCAGCCCTCCCCCTCTCCAACACCTCCTCCTCCTCCGTTGAGCTTGGCGAAGCCCTGCCGGAGAACTACGAGCTTCACCACCACGCCGTCGTGTTGTAGGAGTTCTTCCCCAACTTATCCTCCCCCTTGCTGGATCAAGAAGGAGGAGACGTCCCCGTGCTGCACGTGTGTTGAATGCGTAGGTGCCGTTGTTCAGCGCTTAGATCGGAATCAATCGCGATCTGAATCGCTGCGAGTGCGACTCCTTCATCCACGTTCCTGTAATGCTTCCACGTCGCGATCTTCAAGGGTATGAAGATGCACTCCCCTCTCTGTCGTTGCTAGTCTATCCATAGATTTATCTTGGTGATGCGTAGAAAATTTTAGTTTCTGCAACAATCCCCAACATTGGCATCAGAGCCAGGTCTATGCGTAGTTTCTATGCACGAGTAGAACACAACTTGTTTTGGGCGTCGATTTTGTCAATTTACTTGCCGTTACTAGTCTTATGTTGATTCGGCGGCATCGTGGGATGAAGCGTCCCGGACCCACCTTACACGTACGCTTACGTGAGACAGGTTCCACCGACTGACATGCACTAGTTGCATAAGGTGGCTAGCGGGTGTCTGTCTCTCCCACTTTAGTCAGATCGGATTCGATGAAAAGGGTCCTTATGAAGGGTAAATAGCAATTGGCATATCACATTGTGGTTTTGGCGTAGGTAAGAAATGTTCTTGCTAGAAACCTATAGCAGCCACATAAAAAACTTGCAACAACAATTAGAGGATGTCTAACTTATTCTTGCAGCATATTCCGTGTGATATGATATGGCCAAAAGGATGTGATGAATGATATATGTGATGTATGAGATTGATCATGTTCTTGTGATAGGAATCACGACTTGCATGTCGATGAGTATGACAACCGGCATGAGCCATAGGAGTTATCTTAATTTATTGTATGACATGCGTGTCATTGAAAACGCCATGTAATTACTTTACTTTATGTAAGTGCATCTAGTGCCCCTTAGTGATTTTGGTGTATTGAAGACTTATACACTACTAGGGAAAAGCCTATACACAAAATCTTATCAGCAGCGCGCTGTAAAATAAGGCGCTGCTACTAGTTAGCAGTAGCGTGCTCGGGGGTAACTCGCTGCTGAAACCAATATAGCAGTAGCGCGCCCGCTCAAAGAAGCGCTACTGGTATAATTCCCACGAGGCCGCCGCGAGGCTAGTTATAGCAGCAACGCGTTATAACGACGGGCGCTACTGCTACGTAGCATAGTAGCAGCGCATTGCTGCAATAAGCGCTACTGCTAAATTTACTACAAAAGTTTTGCCCCATCTCCTCTATCCGATCCACACTCACACAGTCACACACTAGCTCACTGGATCCCCTCTCAATCCCCCGCGCCGGTCCACCCCCGTCGCCCCTCGTCCGTCTACGCCGCCGTCACCTCCTCCTCCTTGCTGGACTCGGTACTGGCCTCCTCCTCCGTCCTCCCTCTCCACTCGCCGCTGGCCGGCCCCTCCTCGCTCCGCCTTCCTCCTCCGTCCTCCCTCCACTGGCCGCGCCGGCCGGCCCCTCCTCGCTCCGCCTTCCTCCTCCATCCTACTCTCTTATTCCTCCTCGAGTCGCCCCTCCTTCTCCCTCCTGCCCGCTACATTTTGATTTAGTAGCTAGGCTAGTTCATATGCAACATTTTGATTTAGTTGATATGATTTAGTTGATTTAATTAGTAGGCTAGTTGATTTAGTTAACTTAGAACATTTTGATTTAGTTGATTTAATAGGCTAGTTCATTTAGTTGATTTAGTTGACTTAGAACATTTTGATTTAGTTGATTTAATAGGCTAGTTCATTTAGTTGATTTAGTTGACTTAGAACATTTTGATTTAGTTGATTTAGTAGGGTAGTTCATTTAATTAGTTGATTTAGAACATTTTGATTTAGTTGATTTAGTAGGCTAGTTGATTTAGTTGATTTAGAACATTTTGATTTAGTTGATTTAGTAGGCTAGTTGATTTAGTTGACTTAGAACATTTTGATTTAGTTGATCGTTAATCCTTTGCTCATATTGCTTTAGGAAAAATGGCGCCACCACCACCACCACTATGTCGACTGTGCAAGTCAAGATGCGCCAGCAGCCTTGCAACTGGCAAGCTGTTCGGCATCTACTTCCAGCCGAGTTTTCGTCATGCGGGGTAAGAAATTACATGAAATGTAATAACTATTTTGTTTTTAGTGTTGGCATTACTGCATTGTGTCATTTTGCTTATTTTACACAGATCGTCCCATGCAATGTGAGGTTGAAATTCAACAAGCTGACAGGAGACACTGTGACATTTGAGGCTCCTGGGGGCCGTACACTATGGAGGTCGAGAAAGGACGCAATATGTCGCAAATTGGAGGAGATGGATGGGCCCGTTTCATCGTTCGCATCCGTCTTACTGGTGGTGAGTTGATCAGCTTCTCCTTCTGAGCAGAAAGACCCAAGCTAGCTGTCATTTATCTCAACCTGGTGGAAGATGATGAAGATGACGAAGATGATGAAGATGATGAAGATAATGAGGACCCACTCGATGAAGATGATGAGGACCCACTTCATGAAGCCATCATAGCTCAAAGAACAAGGCTGAGTGAGGAGAAGGTGTCCAACCTGTGGGACATAATTCCGCCATGTGCTGACTTTGTCGGGGTGCCATTCGTGACTCGCTTGACAAATACCATGGTTGATCGACATGATATGGTATGTTATACTTACAAATGCAAATTATCCGATGAATTACTTAGTGTACAGTCCAATGATATGGTATGTTGTGTGGAATCTAGTCGATGATATGTTTTAGTGTAGAGTTCGATCACATGCTTATTAGTGTAATCTAACGAAACTATTAATAGTGTAGATAATCCATATGTACTTATTTGCGAGGCTATTTATTAATTGATATGTTTTTCTTATTCAGAAATTGGCAAAGAGCATATCTGTGAGTTATGGTATCGAGCCTGATGAAGAAGGCTCGGCTGGACTACGCCTTACTGCAAGGGGCTCCGTCACAACCTGTACTTACCGCGTGGACACAGACGGTCGCACACACTTAAACTCGGCTGGGTGGAAGAAATTCCGCGATGGCAAGAATCTTCGTGTTGGACATGCCATCCTAATTACTATCAGGAACACCAACCGCCCAGGCTTAAGGATGATGATTGTCTTCGATATCATCTAGAACTACATATGTTTGTGTGGCTATATCATCTAGAACTACATATGTGTGTGTGGCTATATCATCTAGAACTACATATGATGATTGTCGTCAATATCATCTAGAACTACATATGATGATGGCGGTTGATATGACCTTGTACTGCTTGAGGATGCATGTTGACTATGCATGAAATTGTTATCTAGTACTCCCTTCGTTCCAAATTACTCGTCGTGGTTTGAACTAAAACCACGACGAGTAATTTGGAACGAAGGGAGTACTACCTAGTAATGGTTTATGAATTTGATATCTACTAGCAGTACCTAGTATCTAGTATCTGAAAGGGAAACTGAAAGGGAAAGGGGTAATGGGAAAATGATGAAAGATATAGCAGTAGAGAGGGATGGCGAAATCGCTACAGGTAGGTAATAGTAGCGCGTTCTTAAAAAGCGTTGCTGATATCGTAAACAGTAGTAGCGCGGGTAAGGGCCACGCTAGTACTATGAGTTAGCTGTAGCGCCTTATTAGTAGCGCGTCCACCCGCGCTGCTGCTAGCCTCAAAACCCGCGCTGCTACTAGGGTTTTCCCTAGCAGTGATAGGTTAAGGGACTAATGCATTTTTGAGTGTACACAGGTCTATAAGTCTATGAGGAGTTTGATATTTATAGGGAAAGTCGACCCCTAAAAATGAATATCTTCGACTGAAGATTTTGGTATTTCTGAAGACTTTCATGAAGACTTTGAAAGTGAAGAAATTGGTGTTACCGTGAAGACTTGATATTCACGCGAGGAATATGAAGCTTGAAGACTTTTGTTTTCATAGTTTTGTCTTCTCTTTCTTGAGTCATAGGAAACACCGTACTGTTAATGGGGGTCGAGGAAATACCAAGGTAAAATTTCCAAGTGACGCTCAACTCAAAATCCTAAACCTACCAAACCCTTCGAGTGAAGCCTTTGGAAATCTCATACAGGTCAGTCACTTTCTTCAGTGACAGAGACGAAGTTCTTCTGGTCGCTGAGGAATTTGTTCTGACTGAGGAGTTAGGAATTCGCCAGTGCGGATTGCCTACACAGTGAGGAACATGATAGCCCTGAGGAATTTGAGAGTCAAATTTCCGATCGTTGTTGTGCTGCGCGCCAGCTGTCTCAAAATATCTTATCCACCTAACGGTCATATCAGACAAGGGCATTTATGTCTTATCATGTCGGGCTGCTCCCTAGGCTATAAATAGCCGCCCCCTACAACCACTAGCTGGTTGGCTGCTCCGAGAGAAACTGACACTTGTCAATTGAGAGCAACCCATCCTCCGAGGACTTTGAGCGAAAATCATCGAGTGAGGAAAAACCCCAAACCCAAACACCTACAAACCCAAAGTGATTGAGCATCACTGAAGAGATTGATCCTGCGTGGATCCGATGCTTGTTACCTTTGAATACTGTGCTTCTTCCTGACGGTTAGGCGTCATGGTCTAGAGCATCCAAGAGGAATTGTGGATCACCGAGTGACCGAGTCTGTGAAGGTTTGGAAGTCGCCTGAAGACTTACCATGAGTGATTGGACGAGGTCTGTGTGACCTTAGTTCAAGGAGAATACGGTGAGGACTTGGTGTCCTGAGTTGCGTGCTCAGCGATTGGGTGTACAGGACTGCGTGTCCTCGAGTTTAACTACTCAGCCGCTCCAACCAAACGTACAACTGAGACATCAGTTGGAACTGGTCTACCAAATCATTGTCTTCACCAACCTAACTGGTTCTATTTCCTCAACTCTTTCATTTCCTCATTACTGTGTTGAGTGATTGTTCATATCTATGTTTGAAGACTTTGACTGAAGACTTTCTTGATTTCCTCAGTTCAATTTCTTCAGTCTGTTTGTCTTCATCTTGTGTTATCCTGTGTTTACGCTTTCTGTACTCTGTGCTTGTCTTCATTTCATCATGATGACTATGTTTGTATCCTGTTATGTTTACTTCTGAGTACTTATTCCGCTGCTAGTAGTTCTTCACTAAGGAATTTCCTCACCGGCAAATTCCTCAGTGAAGAATTCATAAAAATCGCCTACTTAGTCATGCTAGCATGAGAAATCTGAACACGCTTGCAAGGAAGAAGCATGTCATTGGCATTGAGAATGTCAAATTCCTCAAGGATCACTTATGCAGAGCTTGTGAAGCTGGAAAGATGACAAAGGCCAAGCATCCAGCAAAGACTATCATGACCACTACTCGTCCATTCGAATTGCTTCACATGGATTTCTTTGGTCCTAATCATTATTCTGCTGTTTCGAATGATGCATCTCTATATGGCTTTGTTATTGTTGATGACTATTCTCGTTACACATGGGTACACATTGTCACTTACAAACATGAAGTGCAGGAAATCTTCAAACGATTTTCCTCGAGGGCTTCAACCAACTTTGGTGTGAAGATCAAGCACATCAGAACTGACAATGGGACTGAGTTCAAGAATTCCGGTCTTGATGGCTATCTTGATGTACTTGGTATTACTCATGAGTTATCTGCTCCTTACACTCCTCAACAGAATGGCGTTGTGGAGCGCAAGAACAGAACCCTCGCTGAAATGGCTCGCACTATGCTTGATGAATACAAAACACCTCGTCGCTTTTGGATTGATGCAATTGATACTACGTGCCACATCATCAATCGGGTATATCTTCACAAATTCTTCAAGAAGACTGCCTATGAACTCCTCACTGACAAGAAACCCAATGTGAGTTACTTCAAAGTCTTCGCTGCTAAATGTTGGATTAGAGATCCTCATCACAATGCTAAATTTGCACCGAAAGCACATGAATGTTTTATGCTTGGTTACGGAAAGGACCCGCGCACCTACAGAGTCTTCAACAACGTTCTTCACAAGGTTGTTGAAACTCTAGACGTGCGGTTCGATGAAACTAATGGCTCGCAAAGAGAGCACCTACCTTCTGTGATAGATGAACCAGAACCTGAGGATTCTATCAAGTTCAAGTCTACTGAGGATGTTATTCCTACCGAAGAATCTGTTGAAGAATTCATTCTAGAACGTGAAGAAAATCGAGCTGGTGCACCTGATGAAAATGCTGAAGAAAATGGTGCTAAAGAAAATGCTGATCAAATTCCTCAACGACAACCAGATCATCCTTGCATTGCAAAAGAAGTGCAAGTTGAAAAGATTATCGATGACATTCGAGCGCCAGGTCCTCTCACACGCTCAACAGCCTCACATTTATCTAACTTTTGTGGGCACTATGCTTTTGTCTCTATTACAGAGCCCACTAAGGTAGATGAAGCATTTCTGGAGCCTGAGTGGATTCAGGCCATGCAAGAAGAATTACATCACTTCGAGCTCAACAATGTCTGGGAACTGGTCAAATGCCCAGATCCTCGCAAGCACAATATCATCGGCACAAAGTGGATTTACCGCAACAAGTAAGATGAAAATGGCCTTGTGGTGAGGAATAAGGCACGACTTGTAGCTCAAGGCTACACACAGGTTGAAGGAATTGATCTCGATGAAACTTTTGCACCTGTTGCTAGACTTGAGGCTATTCGCATATTACTTTCTTATGCTAACCATCATAATGTCATCTTACAACAAATGGATGTGAAAAGTGCATTCCTCAATGGTAAGCTTGAGGAAGAAGTATATGTTGCTCAACCCCCAGGTTTTGAAGATCCAAAGAATCCTGACAAAGTCTTCAAACTTAACAAGGCCCTGTATGGCCTCAAGCAGGCCCCTCGGGCGTGGTATGACACTTTGAAGGAATTCTTCATGAAGAATGGCTTCACACCCGGTTCACTCAACCCTACTCTCTTTACTAAATCTTATGATGGTGAACTGTTTATGTGCCAAATATATGTTGATGATATTATCTTTGGCTGTACTGACTAACGTTATAGTGATGAATTTGCCTATATGATGAGTGAAGAATATCAAATGTCTATGATGGGAGAGTTGAAATTCTTTTTAAGTCTGCAAATTCATCAACAACACAATGGTATATTCATATCTCAGAAGAAATACCTCAAGGAAGTTCTGAGGAAATTTGGCATGCAAGACTGCAAAGGCATCAAAATTCCTATGCCCACGAATGGCCATCTATGCACTGATAAAAATGGTATTGACTTCGATCACAAGGTATACCGCTCCATGATTGGCTCGTTATTGTACTCATGTGCATCTAGGCCAGATATAATGCTTTGTGTTTGCATGTGTGCCCGATTTCAAGCTGCACCAAAGGAATCACAACATAAGGCTGTGAAGCATATTCTTTGAATGTTCTCTGAAAAGGACACACATCCTGACACTTATGCAAAATTGATGACTTAGATGTGCAACACATGAAGAAACGTTTTTCTTCAATCAATGAAGAATAACACTCTAAGTGTGAAAAGTTAATGAAGAATTTGATTCTCAGATCCCTACGACAATTGTACGCGGTGTCTGAAATAATTGTTCTTATAAGGTGGGTCATGCCACCACCAAAGTTGAAAATCTTCATTTTTAAAATTCTTTAGTTTTTCAAATTCTTCAACTTTGCAAAATCTTCAATGTTTATGTCGTTTTTCTTCATTGGCTATATATATATATATATATATATATATATATATATATATATATATATATATATATATATACAGACGGTCTATTATGCTAATATTAGCAGAATAACTATTCTGCACACCACTTCGGCACTGCACGCTCAACAGAAGCGCACTGCATCATTTTGACGACGAGCACTGCAATAGAGACTAGTGAACTTCGTGCCGAAAAAAACTGCACACGGTGTTTTTTCGGTACTGTTTTCGCTCTAATTTTTTAACAGTTTATCAGAATGAGGCGTGTAATATATCATTGAAAAGCTATGGATTAGGCACAACTTCGACGTGTTGAACACTTTTCGAGATTCCACACGGTTTAAGAGCAGTTTTGAAAATAATGCGGCGGATGACGAGTGGCAGCGAGCGTTTTTTCGCGTTTTTTCTAAATCGCTTGTCGGAATGAAGCAAATGATACTCCGTTGGATAGATATCATCGAGGCGCATCTTTTTCATATATAAATCTTTCTCTAATTCATTACGGTTTAAGAGCAGTTTCAAATTTACTAAATCGCGGAACTCTGTTTTTCAATTTTTTTTGAAATTTTCGGTACTGTTTTTGCTCCACTTTTCTAATTGTTTGTCAAAATGAGACGTATGATACGCCGTTGGAAAGCTACGGACAAGGCACAACTTTCATATGTTGAAATGGTTTTGAGATTCCTTGCGGTTTTTAGTTAATTTTAAAAATCGTGTGGCGGACAACGAGTGGCAGCGACCGTTCTTGGCAAAATTTTTGCAAACCGCTGGTCGGAATGATTCAAACGATATGCCGTTGGAAAGATATCGACGAGGCACTACTTTTTCATATAGAACATTCTCTCTAATTCTTTACGGTTTAAGAGGAATTTCGAATTTGCCGAAATGCGGACACTCTGTTTTTCGCGACACCCAAATCGACGTGCGTACTTCATCCGACTAAATACCGCACTGCATCAGATGAAAAACTGCACTATATCAGACGGGTAAACAAACTACATCATTTCTATTCGAACCAAAATTTGCTATGACAAGGAGGTGAAGTGCACTTCACAATCGAGTGTAAGTGAACCACATCAAGCGAAAAATGAACCGAGACACAAGTCTAAGTGTACCGTATGATTTTTCTTTGTCTTTTTCTAATTTGTTTCATAGGGTTAAGTGGACTATATTTGTCAATGTTAGTGTGCTGCATTAGACGGAAAAGCGCACTGCAATGTCATCACAGAGGATCTTTTTGTTATTGTTTAAAACAAAAGGAAATGCATAGTACAGTGGAGCGAACCTCTAAAATAACAGAAAAATTGCATAGTATTGTCGAGCGAACCTGTCCACACAATAAAACTGAACCTCGTTGTCGACAAAAGTGAACCCCTTGACAGAGTTTTTTTGCATGTCCAGTGTATATTGAGGGGGAACTGAAACTTGGATACAACGAAAGTGCACTTTATTTTCATGCTATTTTTACACTGTACAGGAACATAGGCCCCCGGCTGGCTACCACGCAAAACACACACATACACACAAAACCATCATGAGGCACACTGTACTATAGTGGGGATGGCATCGACAGCAACCAAAACGAACTGAAGGCCGGCGCCGGTGAACTGTATGTTAGGGAAGGAGAGAGCTGCGAGGGGGGGGGGTGCTCCGGTGAACCGCCGGTGATGTGTGCGAGCAGCAGCGAAAACACTAATGAATTGGGTACTGCACCAATGGTCCAACCGACCTGCAATGAAGAGGAAGCTTCACTGCTCGCTGCATGGGCCAGCTGGAGAACCTCCTGTCCACACCAAGTAAACTGCAGCAACAATCCAACTGGAGAACCTCCTGCCGCGCGCATCCATACAGCAGCTTCGGACGGCCGAAACTGAAGTGCGTGCCAATCATCCTCGAGTGCTTGCGCACTGCACGGACACCCCAACTGACCTGCAACAATAGCAAGCTGCACTGCTCGCCGTCAGTAGATAACAACAATGAAAAATTGGATCTGGGCATGGCTTTTTGTATGCGACGGTAAGAGGACCACCGGAGTCCAGTGGTGGCCACCTCGCCGGTGGACCGCACTGCACTGAACGGCTGGACGCACGCGTCCGAGCTGCATGTCCATGGTTGTCGAGCTGCACGTCCACGCCCCAGACTGAACACTGGCAGCCGAGCTGCATTGGGACAGCAACTCAGCTGCACTCGGGCGACAGCCGAGCACTCAAGTGAGGTAGATGAGCTGCTATGCGTGGTGGCTAGGGGAGGTCGATGCCCATAGCGCTCGCGAGTCCCACCTCCATTGCCTGATCGAGTAGCAGCAGACCGAAAGCCCTCCCTCGGGTGCAATCAGAGTTGAATAAAGGCCTTGCGTTAGCCGGAGTCGATGTGGACTGGATCCACTGCCGGTGGTGGCCAGATCCCGTACCTCGGGTGGCCTCCTTGGTCTACAGCGATGGGGAGGAAGAGTCGGGGGGCGTTGCTGGGAGGCACTGCGGCAGTTGGAGGAGCTCCAGCAGCAAAGATCCAGGGGTCACATCGGTCAATGGAGGATCATGCAGAGAGGGGAGGGAAGGGCGAGGAGCTGGTCGCCCGAATCCCCTGTTGACATGGTAGTCGAAGGTGGAGGCGGTGGGGCTGCGCCATGGGCTCCTTGGATCCGGTGGTGGGGATCCGCCTACCCGCGCGTGGTGATAGAGCTCGTCGGATCCACCGCGGGGGAGATGATGATGTTGGTTAGCTCGTCGGATCTGCCGCGGGGGACACGAGGAGGAGGGCTGCCTCATCGAGTTCGCCACGGGCAGAAGGAGCGGTGGCCGCTAGTGCATGCCTCCTGAACGGCCTCCTTGCTAGAGAGGGAGGGCACGACCCGGGCGCCAGCGACGCTGAAGGCGGCAGGGCGGCGGCAGTTCGGGGTAGCGCATCGGAGGTATGTGGTGGGCCGGCTCGGGCTGACGAGCCCCTGCTGCCCCGGTGGCGGCACTGCGGGGGCATCAGCGGTGGTAGGTGGGGGGGATCGGGAGATTCC
>NC_057798.1:313811823-313844543 GCF_018294505.1 Triticum aestivum
ATATATATATATATATATATATATATATATATATATATATATATATATATATGAGTTTATGTCCTCTACAGCATTCACTTATGGCTATTTCTTCAAGTTGCATTTTTCTGCTAAGTGAATGTGATCGGACCCTTCCCCTCTATGCTATACTCAACCCAATCTATTCACAAATTCTTCATGTGCGTTCTATTTGAAACTCGTTCAAAATCTTCACTGTGTCCTTGACAGCTGAAGAATTTGCGAACGGAACTTTAAAATTAATCTTATCCAAATTTTCGGTTTTACTGCTCAATCCGTTCCGGATCCCACGATAGACTTATCTATTCACCCACGATCTAACACGTTCTCCACTCCTCACTACGTGGGTGACACATGTCAAGTGAAGGAGAAGGGTTAGGGGCAGGTTCGTCCTAAATCTTCGGGCGAACAGTTTTTCACTGCGACTATAAATACCCCCTCATCCCTTCCTCACTTCCTTTACTCTGCTCGACCGCTCTCTCTCTCGCTCGAGCTCCTCAAACACTAGCGCCTCCGCTACTCCATCGTCGCCGGTGAGGAAGAGCTTCACTGCCTCGACCTCGTCACCGTCGTACTCACGCCGACCGCGGAAATCTTCACTCCGCCGCCGCCGTAGCTGTCTTCCTCCGCTAAGTTAGGGCGTGGAAGATCTACATCGATGAACTTCACTGTTCTTCTTCATAGTTCGTCGTGTTCTTCATCAAGGGTAATTAAAAGTTACATTTACTACCCCATTTGATTCGAAATTTCACAACAAAATCTTCAAAGGTGTTTTATTCCTCAAATCCTCACACACAAAACACCTCACTAGTCACCGGTTCTTGATTCGTTTCTCTAAGCATCATTTTTCTTCAAGATTCCTCAATTGTGTGGATCCTCGATCTATACAACTCTGGAACCTAAGACAAAGAACGCTTAGTGAAATTCTACAAGGCTCATCTGGTCAAATTCCTCAAACTTGTTCTTTTTGAAAAACCTTCTGAGAACGCATATGACCTCTCCAAATTCCTCGCAACTATACTCTGTTCACAGGTACTCATGTCCGCTACTGAATCACTAGGTTCTCATCAACTTAACTCATTTGCAGTGTTCCTCGAAGAAACTTTGCATACTTCTTCAGAAAGTTTGATTGTTCAAATTCCTCATCTGAAGAATATGGCTGATGGTAAGAGGCCGCAGAAAGGAGGAAAGAAGCCTGAGGTCATGACTACCTTTGAAATACCTGAGGACATCTATGCAGATTATTGCACACCTGATGAGGCTAAGTACGGAAAAGAAACTAAAACTCAGCGCAAGGTGCGCATACAGAAAATTGAACGTAGATGGGCAAGAGAATGGAGGGAGTACAGATATGTGACTCCAAAGTATATGAAGAAATTCACACTTAATCCTCCATGCCCAAGAGCTCCATTGGCACCTGGCCAAAGAGCTTACCCCACCAGCATCAAGCGTGGTGAGGATTTTCCTGAAGAATGGGCCAAGCACCAAGATAAGTTGGCGAGACAAGCTAAAGAAGCAGTGAGGAAATTCAATGAAAACTCTGCTGCTGCTACTGCCACTGAGGCCTCTTTCAAGCCAAGAAAATCAATGGCAAAGAAGCCTGCTCACAAGCCAAGTGCTTCACCAATTATGCCCTCATGGCCAAGTTCCTCAGCAATGCCCTCACGGCCAGAATCTTCAAAGCCCTCATGGCTAGACTCTTCAAAGCCCTCACAGTCAGTACCAACTACTGCTCCTCCTCCAAAGTCCTCAGCTGGTCCGGCAAAGTCCTCAACACCTGTACATATGGCTACATGCCAAAGGACAACAAGCATCTCTATTGCCTCTGGTGCCTCAGCAAGTTCCTCAGTTGCACCAAAATCTTCAACAGGCCCCACTCTGTTGAAGACTAAGGCAACGGCTGGTCAAGGTACTCGGCCTAGTCCGAAGAATAAACAGGTCGCTTTCCACGTGCCATCTGACGATGAAGCTGATGATGATGAACTTGCAGAAATCATCAGAGACCGACAAGAAAGGGCCACTAGAGCCAAAAGCACAAATGTGCCACTGCTTTTGGATCCAAGGGCGATCCTTGATTACATTGATCTCTGGCACAAGGATCCAAATACTCCTATGCCTGATTTCAAGTTGACACCTGGTCAAAGTCACATGCCGACCCATTTCATCACTGAAGAGAAATGGAAATATGAGAAGGCCAGGCAGATCAAGAAGACTCAGTTCAGAAAAGGAGAAGTTCCTGAAGAATAACATTGTCAATATGACACCTGATGAACTCCTCAAGATCCAAGCTGAAATCAAAACCCTCAGCAATGACTTCAATGCTTACTATGCTGATTGGCAAGGAGCCAAAGTCAGGTTTGTGAAACTGATTGAGAAATTCACAAATGTTGCAGCCCCATCGCAACAAGAAATTCCTCATGCTGAAGCGTCTGCTCAGCCAACTGAAGAACATGCCAGCACCGCTGATGACACTCAGGCTGCTGAATAAAATGCTAGTTCCAGGGATGATGACTCCATTCCAGCCGCTAAAGAAATTGTCAGGGCATCCACTAGTGGTGCGCCTGAAGAAACTGAAAATGTCAGGGCAACTGCATCAGTTGCGCGTGAGGAAATTCAAACAGAAACCTCAGTTCCATCTGCGCCTACACTAACTCCAATTCTTCCATGTGCATTCGATGTGAAGAAGACCAAGGCTGCAGAGCGAGCTGCAGTGAAGAAAAGGAAAGGATCCAGTGCTTCAGAATCTTCTGCTCCAAAGAAGATGAAGCCTCTGACAAGCTCTATTGAGAATCCAATTGATGTTGTTCCAATATCCACCATGTCATCAAAGGACCTTGTTCCTTTTGGTAAGGGATATGTGATCCCAAGCGGATCTAATGAAGAACCTCAATCTGCTGCTTCGTCAGAGCAGGTTGATGAAGAAATTGAAGTGGATGCGATCCCTTCAACGACTTTGCTTCTTCGCCAATGCCTCAGTTCACAGCTGAAGAGGCTGGCGTTGAAGAAATTGAAGATGAAGACGTGGACATTGGCTGCACAACACCTGTGATGAATGATGACTTTTGGGAAAGTCAGCACCCCAATACTCCACTCTTCACCCCACTTCAACAAATACCTCAGTCCCCTGCACCAACTGTTCAAATGGGCTCTGAAGAAACTCATCCCACCTCGTCTATGCAAGAAGACATTCCAGCCACTAGTGCTGAAGAAGCTGCTATTGTTGAACCCTTGAACACGCAGCCTGCCACTGAAGAGGAACCAGAAATTCCTCAGCCTGAAGAACCTGAGATTGCGATTCCTGAGGTTCTGATGCAACTCACTGACACTCTAGTGCCCAAGCCAACGAATCCATTCTCAAAGAAGCAAAAGTTCAAGGCTGAAGATTTCTTCAGCGAGCATGTGTTCTTCACTGACTATAACCCCTATGACTCTGCTCCCATAAGGAAGAGGCGTTTCTGGAGTGCTAGTCAAGCAAATTTCTGTTCCTCAGTACTGTTCAACAAAGACAAAGTCTTCGATCATGAACACATTCCTCATGTAGACATGGAGTCTCTGCCGTGCATCGAGCCAGTCCTCAGTGTCCTTCATGATGCTGGATTGCTAAATTTCTGCACTGACATCTATGACTGGAATGAAGAACTCATTCTTCAATTCTATGCAACGGTGCACATCACATGGAACTCTGAAGATATGAATTCATGGGTGTTGGAATGGATGTCTGAAAATACTCACTACAAGGCACCAACAACTGAATTGCTTTGTGCCCTCCCTCTCAGTCCTCCCCTTGACGGTGCTCGTTGTGTATACAGTGAACCTGAACTTTCAAATCATTTCATGCAAGTGCTGATGAAGCCTTTGAAGCCAGGGCAGGCTCCTCGAACCAAATTCCTCGTCAAGGAATTACTATATGTGCCCCGGACTGTCTATCGCATTCTGTCGAAGACAATGAGTCCTATCAAAGGCCACGACTCAAATGATGAAGAGGTCGTTGGCATCATGAAGAACATGCTTTTCCATATCATTCATGGTGTTCCCGTCAACTTCCATGATTTCTTCATGAGGACTCTGGCGAATATTGCTATGTCGCCATTTGAGCTAAAGCCTTATGCACCATGGATTATGAGATTCATCAGGACAAGGGCTTCACTAAATTACAAAGCTGACACTTTGAACCATGGTAGCTACTTGCCTCCCATTGAAGTCCTCAAACGGACATATTCCTCAGCAGATGACAAAGGCAAGGCATCTGATGTGATTGATGAAGGCATTCGTCCATTGGATGGTCAATTTCGCAAGGCTGCATCCTACTCCACCAATGATGACTCTGCCACACATGACTCTGCCACCAAGCAAAATCCTCAAGCCACAGCTCCCAGGGTGATGACTGATCGTGAGTTACTCCTCAGTCTTCACCAGAAGGTTGATCATAATCATAAATGGGTCAAGCGTCAGTTTGGCTCAATTCTTCACAACATGACCTCAACACACAATGCATTGAAGAAAAACCAATACTACCTCCATGAAACCTTCAACCGTACCTGGGTTGTTCTATCTCATGTCTACAACGCTGCAGATCTGAAGAATATGGGACTCAAGGAAGGATTTGACTGGTCTACACCTCCACCAAAGGAGTTCAAGAAGGTCAAAGTCCCTTCCTTGGTGACCAGCTCCTATTCTTCATCACGCGAGCCTGATGAAAAGGAAGATTTGGACGACACTGCGGCAGGCCCTACTACAACAACCGACCCCAACAACGTTGGCGCTCCTCCATCAACTTGATATTATTCAGGCGCGTTAGTCCTCAGTTTCGATCCTTTTGGTCATTCGATGACAAAGGGGGAGAGATTTGAGTTAGTCTTCAAGCGGGTCTTTTATATGGGCATTTTTTGTTAAGTTACAACTCTCGTTCTTCTGAAACTTTATTGGATCGAGTTTTAATCTTAAACCCGATGGTGCCTTGATACTTTTGATGCACTGTGCTTTGATACTCTCGATATGTTATTCTGCATGCTTGTTCCTCATTAATGTTACTGCACGCATGCTGAATTTCATCAGGCACCATATTTTATCATGCATTTCAAATTCTTCATATCATATGTCAAATGCGTGTATGAACTACAAGATATAGGGGGAGATCTCCATGATTCAACTCTTCAAGTGTGCATTGCTTCAAAAGCAAATTCCTCACTATGCACATCTTCAGGGGGAGTTCTTCTATATCTTGCAATCAAATTCCTCAAACATCAGTACTTACACTTCACATGTTTATCCCCATTGAAAACTTAACCTATATTGTCATCAATCACCAAAAAGGGGGAGATTGTAATTGCATCTAGTGCCCCTTAGTGATTTTGGTGTATTGAAGACTTATAGGTTAAGGGACTAATGCGTTTGTGAGTGTACACGGGTCTATAAGTCTATGAGGAGTTTGATATTTATAGGGAAAGTCGACCCCTAAAAATGAATATCTTCGACTGAAGATTTTGGTATTTCTGAAGACTTTCATGAAGACTTTGAAAGTGAAGAAATTGGTGTTACCGTGAAGACTTGAAATTCATGCAAGGAATATGAAGCTTGAAGACTTTTGTTTTCATAGTTTTGTTTTCTCTTTCTTGAGTCATAGGAAACACCGTACTGTTAAAGGGGGTGGAGGAAATACTAAGGAAAAATTTCCAAGTGATGCTCAACTCAAAATCCTAAACCTACCAAACCCTTCGAGTGAAGCCTTTGGAAATCTCTACAGTTCAGTCACTCTCTTTAGTGACAGAGACAAAGTTCTTCTGGTCACTGAGGAATTTGTTCTGACTGAGGAGTTAGGAACTCGCCAGTGCGGATTGCCTATATAGTGAGGAACATGATAGCCCTGAGGAATTTGAGAGTCAAATTTCCGATCGTTGCTGTGCTGCGCGCCAGCTGTCCCAAAATATCTTATCCACCTAACACTCATATCAGACAAGGGCATTTATGTCTTATCATGTCGGGCTGCTCCCTAGGCTATAAATAGCCGCCCCCTACAACCACTAGCTGGTTGGCTGCTCCGAGAGAAACTGACACTTGTCAATTGAGAGCAACCTATCCTCCGAGGACTTTGAGCGAAAATCATCGAGTGAGGAAAAACCCCAAACCCAAACACCTACAAACCCAAAGTGATTGAGCATCACTGAAGAGATTGATCCTGCGTGGATCCGACGCTTGTTACCTTTGAAGACTGTGCTTCTTCCAGACGGTTAGGCATCATGGTCTAGAGCATCCAAGAGGAATTGTAGATCGCCGAGTGACCGAGTATGTGAAGGTTTGGAAGTCGCCTGAAGACTTACCACGAGTGATTGGACGAGGTCTGTGTGACCTTAGTTCAAGGAGAATACGGTGAGGAATTGGTGTCCTGAGCTGCATGCTCAGCGACTGCATGTCCGAGACTGCGTGTCCTCGAGTTTAAATACTCAGCCGCTCCAACCAGACGTACAACTGAGACAGGAGTTGGAACTGTTCTACCAAATCATTGTCTTCACCAACCTAACTGGTTCTATTTCCTCAACTCTTTCATTTCCTCATTACTATGTTGAGTGATTGTTCATATCTGTGTTTGAAGACTTTGACTGAAGACTTTCTTGATTTCCTCAGTTCAATTTCTTCAGTCTGTTTGTCTTCATCTTGTGTTATCCTGTGTTTACGCTTTCTGTACTCTGTGCTTGTCTTCATTTCATCATGATGACTATGTTTGTATCCTGTTATGTTTACTTCTGAGTACTTATTCCGCTGCTAGTAGTTCTAAGGAATTTCCTCACCGGCAAATTCCTCAGTGAAGAATTCATAAAAATCGCCTATTCACCCCCCTCTAGTCGATATAATGCACTTTCGCTTTATTTCTAATCGTTAGCCATAGTAGTAGAAGTAACAGTTGGCGAGACAACTTCATGAAGACACGATGATGCAGATCATGATGATGGAGATCATGGTGTCATGCCGGTGACGATGATGATCATGGCGCCCCGAAGATGGAGATCAAAAGGAGCAAAATGATATTGGCCATATCATGTCACTATTTGATTGCATGTGATGTTTATCATGTTTTACATCTTATTTGCTTAGAACGACGATAGCTTAAATAAGATGATCCCTCGCTAAAATTTCAAGAAAGTGTTCCCCCCTAACTATGCACCGTTGCAAAGGTTTGTTGTTTCGAAGCACCACGTTATGATCGGGTGTGATAGATCCTGACATTCGCATACAACGGGTGTAAGTCAGATTTACACATGCAAAACACTTAGGTATGCTTGACGAGCATAGCATGTACAGACATGGCCTCGGAACACAAGAGACCGAAAGGTCGAACATGAGTCGTATTAGTAGATACGATCAACATGAAGATGTTCACCGATGATGACTAGTCCGTCTCACGTGATGATCAGACACAACCTAGTTGACTCGGATCATGTATCACTTAGATGGCTAGAGGGATGTCTATCTCAATGGGAGTTCATTAAATAATTTGATTAGATGAACTTAATTATCATGAACTTAGTCTAAAAATCTTCACAATATGCCTTGTAGATCAAATGGCCCATGCTAATGTTGCCCTCAACTTCAAGGCGTTCCTAGAGAAAACCAAGCTGAAAGATGATGGTAGCAACTATACGGACTGGGTTCGTAACTTGAGGATCATCCTCATAGCTGCCAAGAAAGCATATGTCCTTGATGCAGCGCTAGGTGAAGCACCTGTTTTCCTAGCAACTCAAGACGTTATGAACGCCTGGCAATCGCGTAGTGATGATTACTCCATGGTTCAGTGCAGCATGCTTTACAGCTTAGAATCCGGGCTCCAAAAGCGTTTTGAGCAGCATAGAGCATATGAGATGTTCCAAGAGCTGAAAATGGTTTTCCAAGCTCATGCCCGAGTCGAGAGATATGAAGTCTCCGACAAGTTCCACAGTTGTAAGATGGAGGAGAATAGTTCTGTCAGCGAGCACATACTCAAAATGTCTGGGTTGCACAATCGCTTGTCTCAGCTGGGAGTTAATATCCCGGATGACGCGGTCATTGACAGAATCCTTCAGTCGCTTCCACCTAGATACAAGAGCTTTGTGATGAATTTCAATATGCAGGGGATGGAGAAAACTATTCCTGAGGTATATTCAATGCTGAAATCAGCGGAGGTGGAGATCAAAAAGGAACATCAAGTGTTGATGGTCAATAAAACCACTACTTTCAAGAAGGGCAAGGGTAAGAAGAACTTCAAGAAGGACGACAAGGGAGTTGCCGCGCCCGGTAAGTTAGTTGCCGGGAAGAAGCCAAAGCATGGACCCAAAACTGAGACTGAGTGCTTTATTGCAAGGGAAACGGTCACTGGAAGCGGAACCGCCCAAGTACTTAGCGGACAAGAAGGCCGGCAACACCAAAGGTATATGTGATATACATGTTATTGATGTGTACCTTACCAGTACTCATAGTAGCTCCTGGGTATTTGATACCGGTGCGGTTGCTCATATTTGTAACTCAAAACAGGAGCTGCGGAATAAGCAGAGACCGGCGAAGGATGAGGTGACAATGCGTGTCAGGAATTGTTCCAAGGTCGATGTGATCGCCGTCGGCACGCAGCCTCTACATTTACCTACGAGATTAGTTTTAAACCTCAATAATTGTTATTTAGTGCCAACTTTGAGCATGAACATTGTATCTGGATCTCGTTTAATGCGAGATGGCTACTCATTTAAATCCGAGAATAATTGTTATTCTATTTATATGAGAGATATGTTTTATGGTCATGCCCCACTGGGCAATGGTTTATTCTTATTGAAACTCGAACATGATGTTACACGTATTCATAGTGTGAATACCAAAAGATGTAAGGTCAATAATGATAGTCCCACATACTTGTGGCACTGCCGCCTTGGTCACATTGGTGTCAAACGCATGAAGAAGCTCCATGAAGATGGACTTCTGGATTCTCTTGATTATGAATCATTTGACACATGCGAACCATGCCTCATGGGCAAAATGACCAAGACCCCGTTCTCCGGAACAATGGAGCGAGCAACCAACTTGTTGGAAATCATACATACTGATGTATGCGGTCCAATGAGCATTGAGGCTCGCGGCGGCTATCGTTATGTTCTCACCCTCACTGATGACTTAAGTAGATATGGGTATGTCTACTTAATGAAACACAAGTCTGAGACCTTTGAAAAGTTCAAGGAATTTCAGAGTGAGGTGTAGAATCAACGTGACAGAAAAATAAAGTTTTTACGATCAGATCGTGGGGGAGAATATTTGAGTCACGAGTTTGGTACGCACTTAAGGAAATGTGGAATTGTTTCACAACTCACGTCGCCTGGAACACCTCAGCATAACGGTGTGTCCGAACATCGTAATCGCACTCTATTGGATATGGTGCGATCTATGATGTCTCTTACTGATTTACAGCTATCATTTTGGGGATACGCTTTAGAGACAGCTACATTCACTTTAAATAGGGCACCATCTAAATCCATTGAGACGACACCGTATGAATTATGGTTTGGGAAGAAACCTAAGCTGTCATTTCTAAAAGTTTGGGGATGCGATGCTTATGTCAAGAAACTTCAACCTGAAAAGCTCGAGCCCAAGTCGGAAAAATGCGTATTCATAGGATACCCTAAGGAAAGCATTGGGTATATCTTCTACCTCAGATCCGAAGGCAAGATCTTTGTTGCCAAGAACGGATCCTTTCTGGAGAAAGAGTTTCTCTCGAAAGAAGTGGGAGGAAAGTAGAACTTGATGAAGTACTACCTCTTGAACCAGAAAGTAGCACAACCCAGGAAGATGTTTCTATGGTGCCTGCACCAACTAGAGAGGAAGTTAGTGATGATGATCAAGGAATTTTGGATCAAGTTGCTAGTGAACTTTGTAGGTCCTCAAGGACACGTTCGACACCAGAATGGTATGGCAACCCTGTCCTGGAAATCATGTTGTTAGACAACGGTGAACCTTCGAACTATGAAGAAGCGATGGCGGGCCCAGATTCCAACAAATGGATTGAAGCCATGAAATCCGAGATAGGATCCATGTATGAAAACAAAGTATGGACTTTGACAGACTTGCCCGATGATCAGCGAGCCATAGAAAATAAATGGATCTTTAAGAAGAAGACAGACGCGGATGGTAATGTGACCATCTATAAGGCTCGGCTTGTCGCTAAGGGTTATCCACAAGTTAAAGGGGTTGACTACGATGAGACCTTCTCACCCGCAGCGAAGCTGAAGTCCGTCCGAATCATGTTAGCAATTGCCGCATTCTATGATTATGAAATATGGCAAATGGACGTCAAAACGGCATTCCTTAATGGTTTCCTTAAGGAAGAGTTGTATATGATGCAGCCGGAAGGTTTTGTTGATCCTAAGAATGCTAACAAGGTATGCAAGCTCCAGCGCTCCATCTATGGGCTGGTGCAAGCATCTCGGAGTTGGAACATTCGCTTTGATGAAATGATCAAAGCATTTGGGTTTATGCAGACTTATGGAGAAGCCTACGTTTATAAGAAAGTGAGTGGGAGCTCTGTAGCATTTCTCATATTATATGTGGATGACATACTATTGATGGGAAATGATATAGACATTTTGGAAAGCATAAAGGCCTACTTGAATAAGTGTTTTTCAATGAAGGACTTTGGAGAAGCTGCTTACATATTAGGCATCAAGATCTATAGAGATAGATCGAGACACCTCATAGGTCTTTCACAAAGCACATACCTTGATAAGATAATGAAGAAGTTCAATATGGATCAGTCCAAGAAGGGGTTCTTGCCTGTATTGCAAGGTGTGAAATTGAGCTCGGCTCAAAGCCCGACCACGACAGAAGATAGAGAAAAGATGAGTGTCATCCCCTATGCCTCAGCCATAGGGTCTATTATGTATGCCATGCTGTGTACCAGACCTGATGTAAACCTTGCCATAAGTTTGGAAGGGAGGTACCAAAGTAATCCCAGCATGGAACACTGGATAGCGGTCAAAAATATCCCGAAGTACCTGAAAAGGACTAAGGATATGTTTCTCATTTATGGAGGTGACGAAGAGCTCGTCGTAACCAGTTATGTCGATGCTAGCTTCGACACGGATCTGGATGACTCCAAGTCACAAACCGGATACGTGTATATTTTGAATGGTGGGGCAGTAAGCTGGTGCAGTTGCAAGCAAAGCGTTGTGGTGGGATCTACATGTGAAGCGAAGTACATGGCACCCTCGGAGGCAGCACATGAATCAATATGGATGAAGGAGTTCATTACCGACCTAGGAGTTATTCCCAATGTGTCAAGCCCGATGACTCTCTTCTGTGACAACACTAGAGCTATTGCCCTTGCCAAGGAGCCCAGGTTTCACAAGAAGACCAGGCATATCAAGCGTCGCTTCAACTCCATTCGTGAAAATGTTCAGGATGGAGACATAGATATTTTCAAAGTGCATACGGATCTGAATGTCGCTGATCCGTTGACTAAACCTCTTCCACGAGCAAAACATGATCAACACCAGAACTCTATGAGTGTTCGATTCATCACAATGTAACTAGATTATTGACTCTAGTGCAAGTGGGAGACTGTTGGAAATATGCCCTAGAGGCAATAATAAAATGGTTATTATTATATTTCCTTGTTCATGATAATTATCTATTGTTCATGCTATAATTGTATTGACCAGAAACCGTAATACATGTGTGAATACATAGACCACAACATGTCCCTAGCGAGCCTCTAGTTGACTAGCTCATTGATCAACAGATGGTCATGGTTTCCTAACTATGGACATTGGATGTCATTGATAACGGGATCACATCATTAGGAGAATGATGTGATGGACAAGACCCAATCCTAAGCATAGCACAAGATCGTGTAGTTCGTTTGCTAAAGCTTTTCTAATGTCAAGTATCATTTCCTTAGACCATGAGATTGTGTAACTCCCGGATACCGTAGGAATGCTTTGGGTGTACCAAACATCACAACGTAACTGGGTGGCTATAAAGGTGCATTACAAGTATCTCCGAAAGTGTCTATTGGGTTGGCACGAATCGAGACTGGGATTTGTCACTCCGTATGACGGAGAGGTATCTCTTGGCCCACCCGGTAATGCATCATCATAATGAGCTCAATGTGACTAAGTAGTTAGTCACGGGATCATGCATTACGGAACGAGTAAAGTGACTTGCCGGTAACGAGATTTGACGAGGTATTGGGATACCGATGATCAAATCTCGGGCAAGTAACGTACCGATTGACAAAGGGAATTGTGTACAGGATTGCTTGAATCCTCGACATCGTGGTTCATCTGATGAGATCATCGTGGAACATGTGGGAGCCAACATGGGTATCCACATCCCGCTGTTGGTTATTGGCAAGGGAGCTGTCTCGGTCATGTCTGCAAGATTCTCGAACCCGTAGGGTCTACACACTTAAGGTTCGGTGACGCTAGAGTTATTATGGGAAATAAAATGTGGTTACCGAATGTTGTTCGGAGTCCAGGATTAGATCCCGGATGTCACGAGGAGTTCCGTAATGGTCCGAAGGTGAAGATTTATATATGGGAAGTCACCATACGGTCACCGGAAGTATTCGGGGGTTTGCCGGTATTGTACTGGGACCACCGAAGGGGTTCCGGGGGTCCATCGGGAGGGTCCACCTGCCCCGGAGGGCCCTATGGGCTGTATGTGGAAGGGAACCAGCCCCTAAGTGGGCTGGGCTCCATCCCCCTCTAGGGCCCATGCGCCTAGGGTTTGGGGGAAACCCTAAAGGGGGCGTCCCCTTGGCTTGGGGGGCAAGCCCCCTCCCCTTGGCCGCCGCCCCCTCTAGATCTCATCTAGAGGGGCCGGCCCCCTTCCCCCTTCGCCCTATAAATAGAGGGGAGGAGGGAGGGCAGCAACACCTCATCCAAGGTGCAACCCTCCCCCTATCCAACACCCCCTCCTCCTCTGTTGAGCTTGGCGAATCCCTGCCGGAGAACTGCAAGCTCCACCACCATGCCGTCGTGCTGCCAGAGTTCTTCCCTAACTTCTCCTCCCCCCTTGCTGGATCAAGAAGTAGGAGATGTCCCCGTGCTGCACGTGTGTTGAACGCGGAGGCACCGTTGTTCGACGCTTAGATCAGAATCAACCGCGATCTGAATCGCTGCGAGTACGACTCCTTCATCCGCGTTCCTGTAACGCTTCCGCGTTGAGGGTATGAAGATGCACTCCTCTCTTTCTCGTTGCTAGTCTCTCCATAGATTGATCTTGGGGATGCATAGAAAATTTTAATTTCTGCAACGATCCCCCACAGCGGCGGCCGGCGATGTCGCCGAAGGCGAGGCGACACCGGGCAGCAGTGTCGGGTCACGGGTCGCGGGCGCATGCGCACTGAGGGCGGTGCGGCGGAGCAGCGCACGGGAGGATAGGCTGCGCGCGTGCAGAGACAGCTGCGGTGCGGGTGGCCGACGGCGAGGCGGCGGACATGTCCGGCGGTGCGGAGGGAGAGGAGGTTAGGGTTTCATCCGCGAAAATGGAAGGGGAGGGCCATATATATAGGTAGAGGGAGTTAGGAGTGTCCAAATGAGGTGCGGTTTTCGCCCACACGATCGTGTTCCAACGACGGAGAGCATGGATGGGGGTTAGATGGGCTAGTGGGTTGTGTGCAGGGGTGCTGGGTTGCAAAGAGAAAAGGGTCTGACGGTTAACGCGGTTAACCATTGGGGCATCAAATGACCACCAAATGGAACGAAATTTGGTAGGCGGTCTACCGGTGATGTACCAAGACCACTCGCCAACTCTCGGCCCATTCTGAAAATGTTTTTCTCCCGCTCACGGGACAAG
The DNA here is from genome assembly GCF_018294505.1 of Triticum aestivum. Taxonomy (NCBI): domain Eukaryota; kingdom Viridiplantae; phylum Streptophyta; class Magnoliopsida; order Poales; family Poaceae; genus Triticum; species Triticum aestivum. The sequence goes on from NC_057798.1 coordinate 313,825,648, forward strand.
GTCTGAGAGGGGCGACGGGTGCAAGCGAGTGCGATTGGGCTAAGAACGGACAACGGAAAGAACCTGGGGAACCCGAACAGATGCAAGTTTTAAAAAACATGCAGATGAAATGCAGATGATGACATGACAAAATGTAACACGCAAGCAAATGACATGGCAACGATGGCGAATAACTGGAAGACACGTGGCGCATCGGTCTCGGGGCGTTACAACTCTCCTCCACTAACAAGAGATCTCGTCCCGAGATCTTAGGAACGAGACGGAAGAGAAGAGGATGAGGTGAAACAAGAATGCAAGAGAGAAGATGAACAAAGTCGAGAGCACTCGGGTAGAAAAGAGGAATGACAAATATGACGAGAATGAAAAGCTCAAGAAACAAGATAGACTCTTAAACCACTCCGGCTAGAACAAGATAGAAAAGGAATAAGAATGAAAGAATTTGGGCAGCACTCCGACTGAAAATGGAAGGAATGGAGACATGAACTTCACAAGATGGAATGACACTTGACGAGAGCCACCACACAATGCCATCGGAAGAATTGAAAGAATGGAATGAAAAGAACGTATGAGAGAACAACAACTTCCACCACGAATGAATTTGATAGCATCCTTACAGGAAGGGTAGAATGGAGTTGTTGAGATATTCAACAACAAAAGAATAAACTTGTTGTGGACTTATCAAAAACATCTCAAAACTTGAGGTGAAATTATACCACAACCAAATGTCTGAATAGCTGAGAAGAACGAAGAAATGCAAAACTCCACTTCAAAAGAAAACAGAGAATTATTTGCACTTTGAGACGCGAGAGGAAAAGATACTTGAACTCCTCCAACAAAAATCTTGATGAACTCTTGAAGAATGAATTAAATCCTTAACGAACCACCATGAACAACTCCGGTAACAAAAGGATGATTAGATAGAATTGAAGGATGAAAGGAATAAGATTAAAATCCTGTGGTGATTTAGATGGAGGTTCCAACGAGATGGCCGAGGAAATTTGAATTTCAGAAAAGAAAAGACGGAAACACTTCAAACCGCAAAATTATTCATCATGAACAAACTCCAAAGGAAGGGATTAATCACTTGGAAGAAATAAGAATAAGATTTATTATATGCTTATCCTTCATCAAATTAAATTGATGACAAGCGACGGATTTTGCACACTACTTATTCTTGTTGGAAAAAGGATTAAGGGAAATATAGCACAAAACTCGAGAAAGTCTTTCTGAACCACCGGTAGGATTGGAAAGAATGAATGAATTGATATGACGAAAAAGGAAGAGGAATGCTGAAGGAACCACCGTAAGAATTTGAAAATGACTGATGAAAGAGAATGAATCATCGGGAAGAATTAGAAGAACAAATATACTTGAGGGGATTTAGATGCAAAAGAACAAAGAGATCACGAGTTGATTAAAGAGTACTTGATAGATGCGTCGGGATGATTGGAGAACGACAACCGGAATGTGAGGACGAAGAATTCTTCTGGAATCATGGCCTCCGGTGAAAAGAAACGGAAAACAACTCCTGACATCCTCCGGATTGGTAAGAGAAGGAATATCTAACAAACGGAATAATTCGACATAATAACATGGAGCTTGAACCACGAATCTTCGAGAGAATGGACAAGTTTTAGAGGAAAAACACTTCTTCAATCTTCAAATGACGATGAGAAACACCACCAAAATTGTTTAGATACTCCGAGAGAATGAAAAGAGGAAAGGTTGAATCAGCAATGAAAAGAATTTGAAAGCGAACTTGGGGAAGGCATGTGACTGATGGAATCCATTCTTACGTCAAACTACCAAAAGAATTAGGAATGGCTCTGAAATAATTAGAAGAGTCAGGTAAGATCCTGGCAAAAGACCTGTGGGTTAGGGCCCACTAAAAGAAAACACCGTTAACAAAAGGATTGTTGAACAGATAGATGATGCACCGGAACAATTGAAATATTTGAATGAGGTGACAACCTCGAATTAATTCAAACACCGACGAATCTCCGGAGATGTCTTGAGCACTCTGGAAGGATAAACTGGCGAGAGGCGAACAAGCAGGGAAAACACTTGATCCAAGGAAAAGAATATGATCAACCCGAAAAACTTGAATTGAGTCCATCAGACAAGAAAAAATAGATGAAGAATGTCAAACGAGACGAGAATTCACCAATTGAAAAAATTGAGGGAAGACTGAAGAGGCTTCGCATGAGTGAAATTGATGCTCTAAAGAGTCTCAAGCTCCGGGAAGAAAAAGGGGTGGGAGGGCGGGAAAAAGAAAGATGACTAAGGATTGAACTTGGCAAAGGTGAAGAGGCTCGAGTCAACTTGACGAGAAATGCACCGGATGAAAAGAGCTAAGAACCAACGATCGGAAAACCAACTGCATGATCCTAAAGAAAATTTGAATTGGAAGAGTAGAAGAATGAAAAGGCCTATGTCAAGATTCCTCACGAGAGCGATGAAGGGGCTGAGGAGAAAAGGAATTCCTACTCTTCGATATAACTAGACTCCAAAAACAATTTTCTTCTAGACTCAACAACGGCCAAACTACGAACAATCAAGGGGGCTCCTATGGTCGGTTGAGGCTCTGATACCAACTTGTCACACCCAATATGCGACCCTATCCTAAAGGAACTCAAGGGTCCCACCAAGGATAGAAGCGCATATTGGAGACGCTTTTGCTGGGTGGATATCGTTACATCGTACCATTACATAATAGATGGGGATACATACAAAAGGCATACAATGCCACATGAATACAACAAACTCATACACAATACCAACATCTGACAATGGATGAAACACAAACAAAAACTCAAATGATATCCACCCTGTTAGCCCAGGCTGCCGACCTGGAACCTATTCCCTGATCGAAGAAGAAGCAGAAGAAGAACTCCAAAACAAGCAAACATCGCTCTCACGTCATGAGCATCACATTACCTGTACCTGCAACTATTGTTGTAGTAATCTGTGAGCCACGAGGACTCAACAATCCCATTACCATGGGTATCAAGACTAGCAAAGCTTAAAGGGTAAGGAATGGATAGTGGTGAGGTTGCAACAGTGATTAAGCATGATATGGTGGCTAACTTACGAATACAAGAATAATATGAGAAGCTACGCAAACGGTCGCAAACTAGTAATGATCAAGAGGTGATCCTCAAACTACTTACGTCCAAACATAACCCCACCGTTTTCTCTTCTTGACCCACTCAAAAAGAGACCATCACGGTTACACACGTGGTTGGGTATTTTAATTCGAGTCTGGTGTCAAGTTCTCTACAACCGAATATTAACAAATGCCCATCTGCCACATAACCGCGGGCATGGCTCTCAAAAGTTTAAACCTTGTAGGGGTGTCCCAACTTAGCCCATTATAAGATCACAATCTGCGGAGACAATCCTCCATCGCGGGACATCCGATCAGACTCGGGATCGCGGTGCACAAGACATTTCGACAATGGTAAAACAAAACCAGCAAGACCTCCTGGTGTGCCGACAAATCCCGATAGGATCCGCATGTATGTCGTTCTCATGGCACCACAGATGAGTCAAGCTACGAGTAAAACCAGCCCTCAAGTTTCCCTAAGGTGGCCCTATAGGCTTCTCGGTTTGGACCAACACTTGGAGAAGCACTGTCCCGAGGGGTTAAATAAAGATGACCCTCGGGTTTATAACTCCCGAGGGAAAGGTATAGGTTGTTAGGCAAATGGAAAACCAATGTTGGGCCTTGCTGGAAGAGTTTTATTCAAAGTGAACTGTCAAGAGGGTCCATACCCCTCACCGTGTTAGGGACGCAAAATCAAGGAACATAACACTGGTATGATGGAAACTAGGGCGGCAAGAGTGGAACAAAACACCAGGCATAAGGCCGAGCCTTCCACCCTTTACCAAGTATATAGATGCATTAATTAAATAAGAGATATTGTGATATCCCAACATAATCATGGTACAACATGGAGCAATCTTCAACTTCACCTGCAACTAACAACTCTATAAGAGGGGCTGAGCAAAAGCGGTAACATGGCCATACAACGGTTTGCTAGGAAGGTGAAAAAGGTTAGAGGCTGGCATTGCAATTTGGGAGGCTTGATAAACAAGTGGTAGGAAGCGCGACATAGCGATAGCATCAAAACAACTAGCGTCGCAATGATAGTAGTAAGATCCAGGGTAACCGTCATCTTGCCTAAAATCCCGCTAGGAAGAAGAACGAGTCCATGAAGAAGACGAACGGGAGAAGACAAACCAAGCGTAGTCGAACAAATCCTCACGATCGTAACGAGACATGAACTATTGAGAAGAAGCACAACCAGGAAGAAACAAACAACAAGGTAAACACACAACACATAAACATGACATGATGGTCAACAAAGTATGATGCGTGACAAGGCTATATGGTGCTACTCATGGAAATAGATGATGCATACAAGAACAACACATCAAAGCAAGTTTAAATGAGGCCAGAAACAACCTATAACAATTTCAGTAAGTCCTCATGCAAATTTAGAAATTGGTCCAGATCTGAATAAACTTTATGTTCAAGTTGTTAAACAGCAAGTTAATATGCACCAAGATGATCTACGCGAAAATCTAGTCAAGTTACATATAAAATTCATTTAATTCGGAGCCATGGCCTAGAAGATATGAGCAAAACAAGTTAAACATGGCATTGATGCAAAATGCAGTCAAACATCAAGGAAACACACACAAAACAAGGATTCAACATGACATGATGAAGCTACATGCAATTCTAAGCAAGTTTCATATAGACCATGCTCAAAACGGAGCAACAGTGCAACACATACACTTCAAACAAGATATAACAACAATCTGCCCAAAACAGCAATTAGGCACTTTGCAATCATCACAACAACATGCTACATAAATCATATGAACACAAACTTGACATTCTCTTCATGTAGAGATAGTAAACTTCAAATATCATTAAGGTTCAGGTTCATAGGCATCAAGATTAAACCAATATGATCAATGCAAAAAGCAACTTTATAATATAGGAGCATATGCATGAGCAGAGTAAATATGATGACATGTAGGAGGCATGAAACAAAGATGCTACAGAAACTATACATACAAACCAAGGGCATAAAAAAAGATACACATAACAATGAGCAAATAACATCATGGCATCATATGCATATGGGTCATGGATTAGTGGGAACCAACATGACAATATTGAATGTTGAAATAGTTTCAGGAAGTGTGAAACAACAACATTATGATAGCATGTTTGCAAGCATGGAACAAAGGCATATGATATCCAAAGTTAACAACCATGGCCTGTTAACAGAGTACACATAGTATAATTCAAAACATGTAATTGTAGCATCCCCAAAAGAGGTATGTATAAATCAATAACAAGCTCATAACAAGGCATCATGAAGTTAACAGAAAACTGGAACAACATATAGGCATGTTCATGACATTTATAACATATGCTACAGGACATATATATGGAAACAAATGGCATGTAATGATTGAGAATAACATGCAAATCAAGACATGTCAACTAAGCATATCCATATTATGCATGTATTAATTGGTAGCATCAAGCAAACATGGCATCATTTAGCATTGACAGAACATTAACAGCAAGTAGCCCACTTCACAACCTTGATGCACTTACTACAGGAGATATCGAAGTACATGGATTGCACCCCTGTAAAGCTGGCATGATTATGCTTCTAAAAAATATAGACATGATGCTCAATAGAAAATCATACAAAAAGATATAAAAATGACAAATAGGCAAGTTATAACAGTTTCCAGCAGTTAACAGCAACATGCACTTTTGCAACATAGAGTAAGATACGTAGATGCACCCTAACATGAATGAAAAGCACACCAACGTGTAGAGAATGAAGAGAACAACATGTGCATATCATAATCATCATCATAGGATCAACAGGTACAATGTTACATAACTCACAAGATGCATAACTGATGTTAATAAGCAGCAGTTTTCAGCAGTTTATATCACTTAGCAGTTTTGCAATGAAGATTAAGGCATCAATATGAACAGTAACATGCATGCAAACTAATCCATCATATAGAGCACCATGATATGAACATTTTGACATATCATACACGTAAAACGGAGCAATATGCACGAAGTTATGCTATGGCAAAGATGCACACATTGAACATATAAATGATGAAAGAGTGGCAGCAATTCTCAGGCCATCCACGTCGGCTATGAATAGTGGCCGAGGCAGCCACTCGGTGCCCACCGCGTGCTCGAGGTGTAGGACCCGCCACACGCTCGACGTGTGAGCCCCACGCCCGTCCGCTCTCCTCGATCCCCACTCCCTTGTCATCTCCAACAAATCTTTTCCCCTCGCCTCCCCAAGTTCCTCATCCCCTCCACTCCATCGTCGTCACCTCCTGGAGAGCTCTGCATGATGGGGTGGCCGGGTGCGAGAGGCCATCGGCGACATGGCTGCGTGCGGCGGCGCGGCATGGATGTGAGCATCTGACTGAATCCCATCGCAGCGCCCGTCCCGCTCGCTGTGGCCAACCCGGCTCGCGTCAGCTGGGGCCGCGCCCTCCCCGAACAGCGCGATGATGGTGGGATCCACCAGCGCCGGCCAGGCTCCCGACCAACGGACTCGCCGGGTCGTCGCCCCACGGGGTCAGCCCCTCACTCTGCACCGGCTAGGGGACCCCTCGGGGATGCCGCCCGTGCGGCGGGGACGTCCGCGGCGGCGCGGGCTGGGGACCGAGCGGCGGGGCCCGTGATGCGTTCTGGTTGAGGGATTGGCCAGGCAGGTGCGGGATCTGAGCTGCTGTCGATGGATTTCTTGCTGCTTGGCTACCAGTTGTTCTGGGTCCGGTATGATCCCCATCTCTCTCTCTCTCTGTGTGTGTGTGTTTGTGCGTGCAATTCACACCCCTGAACCCAAACCCTAAGCCAAATCAGGCGAGCTCTCGTTGCCGGATCGCTGGCTAATCGTCCGACTGGCCGCCACGTCAGTTTCGCCCCGCTGCCAGCGACCGTTATGAGCAGTTCCTAAGCTTGATAGCTGGATGTGTGCGACCCGTATGAGCAGCTCCTAAGCTTGATGGTTGGGTGTGTGCACACATGTAATGGGGTATCATGGTCATGTTGCTTGGTGTGCAGAGGCAACCTCATTTTTGGACCAAAAAGAGGGGCGATGACGACGACGACTGGCTGAAACAATCATGTCTTGAGCAATCAAGACAGCCTTGGCTTGTGGGACTAAACAGAGCTGAAAAAGTCGGTGTCAGCATTGGAGTCGCCCTTAGAGCCTACCCTTACCTCTGTTGTAGCCTGCTCAATTTTGTCGCCGATGTTGGATGATCTGTGCCTTGGATGGTCGTTCTGATGAGTGATAACCAGGGCAGTTCTCTTAGACTGCGATGGGTAGGTTATGGACCAAGAGATGTGGGTGTTGGCTTTGAAGATGAATGACAAAGCTAATCCCTCTTTTGCTACGCTACATACACTGAATTTTCATTGTTCATCCCTCCTCATCCCGGATCCTGCGGATCCGATGGTGCGGGCACGGGGGCATGGTTCATCTCAATCGGCATTGATCTGATTTGATTTTGATTCGTGCGGTCAGGGGCATGCGGTGCGTTTTATGGTGTGATGGATGGCGCACAAGATAGGGGCAAGGGCGGCCACGACTCGCACAAGATGTAGCTCATGCTCGTGGAGTTAAAGGACGGTGTCGGGGTCCTCAGCAGCGAGGACGGCAGGTCGTGTGTACACACTGTTCCTCCCGCTCGTGGAGTTCGTGTTTCGGGCCAGCCTTAAGGGTGGTGGCCCGGGCGGCGCCGAGCCGAGCTTCGGCTCTGCATCCAGAGCTACAACGCCGGCAGGCACGCCAGTTCTTTGCCCATCTCAATTGCCGGTGCTTTCGTTCTGTCTACAACAATGGGGTTGCTTCGTATGCTCCGTTCACGTCGTCGAGGTTTGTTCTTCCATGTTCATCCTTCCTTTGCCTCCTCAAATTCTTCTTTGGTCTTACTCCTTAGATTTCTGTCCTCCGCAGGTTTTGTGTTGTTTGCCTCTCGGGTAGGTCCCTGCATGAATCTTACCTTCAGCATTGAGGTGAGAAAATTAGCCCCACCTTTTCTTGCTGCCCTACTGTTCAATGAAATGCTTGTGCCGTGGTGGATTCCGTTCTTTTTTTGCTGGTGTTCCTTCTCGTCCTGCCTGCTTTGCAATTCTTTGTTTCACCTGTTGGCTTGGTTCAATTGATTGTCCGTACCTAGGTATGTTCTATGTATGATGCAAATTCGAAACAATGGATTTGGTTTTCCGAACGATAAAATTTATCTAGCTTGAATTAGCAGATTGCACCATGAAAAGACATACTGTCCTCTAAAGAATAATGTGTATTAGTAGTTCACAAAAAATGAACATTGTTCACAAAAAAAGAGAGAATAATGTGTATTAGTACCTCCTTAGACCCTGCTGCTTGCGATCTGAACCAGTATATAGTTTTCTATAGTTTAGGTGTTATATCAGTTTGCAGATGAATTCGTGGCTAATACCAACATTGTGAATTTTTCATGTTTGTCTTCCTTTAAACCTGATGCATGTGCATAATGCTCGTTGATGACTATTCCTTGCTTTCTTACCACATGTACGCCATGGTCATGAGGGATTATTTTAAACCTGATGCATGTGCATAATGCTCATTGATGACTGTGTTTGAGTTTTATCCATCTGTTAAGTTTTAACTACCTACGTGAAAATGGTATCAAAAGGTCTATGGTTAATTGTTCAGACACTGGAGCAGAAAAGGCTATAATTTGGTCTCACTTTGAGTCTGTTACGCCTAGATATCAAGTTTATAGCATGTGAACTCTAAAGAGTAGCAACTAAATTTTGTGCTCAATCACTGCCTACCCTCCCGAGAACTAGAGCAAAAAATGCATAGTCCACACAAATTTTAGTTAAGATTGTATCTAGATGATATGTATAGATATTGCCTTGCTAATACTGACTTGCTGAACCTGGACTTTAAATTGCCCTGTATCACACTCACACAGGTGGATCCGCGGTATACAGATTAGTACCTAAGCATTGGCTTTTCTGAATAAGAATAACATTGTGTGTTCATCCAACAACGTACATACCTGAAATTTTTTAAACTTGCTATAATATATATTTTTTACTTTGTACCACCTGTTTGAAGAGCGTTTGGCAGTAATAATACTTCGTCATTCTTGTCACAAAGGTGCAGGCCACCACAAAACATTATCCGATGTACAAATTGTGACATGGAGTTGATACTGCTTTTCTACGTTTTACAGGCCCAAACTGTTTTCGGAGCGCTCATGCTTTAGAGGTAACTTTGGATTATTTATGATATTATGCAGGACCATTAGATAAAGATGGACACAATATTAATTCCAAATAACCTGGCAATACATTTTCATTGTTGCATACATTCTTGCTTTGATTTTATTTTGACTGTAAGTGCACTACGTTCGGCTCCTTGGATATCATTGACATGCCCAGATTTCCTTATCGAGGGCTTCTTATTGGTAAGAAGTAATCTAAATTGTGCCATCATTTTAGAAATAGTAAATGTCTTCACAATTTGGCTTCACTTCCATTGGTTCCAACTATTTTTCTGTCCGTATAATCACCTATATATTGTCCGTGATATATATAATTATGGCTGGAACATGCATGGCATGGAACTTGAATAGATTGAACAACAGGTTGCGACGCCTAAACATCGCAAATGAACCAAACTTACTATTGTAACACAGAAATTCAGGCAAACAGCTAAAATAAATAGCTGAGGATGTCATAAGTCTTTTTTTACACCTCTTGAAATTTCTCAATCTATTTATGATTTTGCACAAATTTTTAGTCTATAATTCATTTTCCTGTCAACCAGCATCCCAAGTAATATGAAGGTTGGTTAGCACACGAGTTACACTTCCTATATATATGATATGGTCAATATATGCACATTACATGTAAAAAGGTTGAGTTTCATGCAAAGTTTTTAAACAAATAGCTTATTTTCTATCCGTGCACTGTTCGGAGAAAGTACCGCATATTGAAACTTGTGTGTTGTATGTTGCGGATATTGCAAGGCATTATCTTCCTGTCCCAGTAATGAAAATGCGCGTCATTGGACTGATGTACCAGAAAGCGTAGTGCCACTTGAGATAATTATTTCAGATCACCTTCTACTTCTAGATGGAAGTCATTATTAGAACATATGCATCATTGTGGTATTTACTCATGTACTATACTGTATGAAATTAAATTTCAAACAGGTGGCGCCGGAGTGTGCCCAAATATGTGGCTGGATTTGATTAGCTAGCTGAATTATCTTTGGAAAATAATATTAGACTATGTGTATATTACCAAGTGTGTTCTTATTTGTCGCTTTTCAGGTAGTTATTATAGGGGAGAACAAAATATTAGTATTGTTGCTTTGTAATATAGAATAATCCTTATGGTCAAATTTGGGTAAATTTTTATGAATATGGCGCCGGAGTGTGCCCAAATATGCGGCTGGATTTGATTAGTATGCCTACTATATTCCAGGTGGATTGTTCTTTGAATACATTGACAAGCTTATTGTAACATCCCAATTTTCCTAAATTAGGATGTTATTAGATCATTCATATGCATCTCATATTCTTTCCTTGCATTATTTTTCTTTTCGGTAATATTCAAATCATTATGCAACAAAGGCAATTTATTGGAGCGGAGATAACATGACTTCTACCCTGTTTTTAAAAATGTTCATAATGTGCAGAATATTATTTCCAGTTCATCTGATATGTTCTGGTAGTATTTGCAATCTTCAAAATATTCTATTTGAGTGTTTATTACTATTTTGTGTGGCCTATTGCATAAAATGAATTTTCAAAAATTGCATTAGGTGAGGAACTAGTGTTCCTGTAGTTTATATTAGTAGTATATATTTTACTATCTGTCTATGTATTTTTTATTTAGTGTTTATACTGCTGTTTTTATTTAAGTTTTACTGCTGCTGCTTCTGTTAAAAAAAAGAAGAAGAAGCGAGCCGGCCAGCCCGCTAGCCAGCGGCCCAGCCAGCCAGCCGGCCCAGCAGCGCCACACCACACCGCTGCGGCCCACCTTCCTCGTGAAGCGGTACGCGCCGCCGCACCGCTCGCCCGACCCGCACCCGACCCGCTGCCCCCTCTTTCGCTGACGAGTGGACCCCGCACCACTTCTTCCACCACGAGCCGGACACCGCCGCACCGCGTGCACCCGACGCCGAGCTGGATCGAGCTCGAGCGCCCAGGCCACCCTGTGCACGCCCGAGACACCGTACGTGGGCAAAAGCCCTCGAGGAAACCCCGCACCCCCTTCCCGATCTCTCATGTTGCCGCACGCTTCGGTTGGGTCGAGTTGGATCTCACCGCGGAGCTTCCCCGATCGCCGCCGTTCGCCTGACGCCACCGCTGCTGTAAGGACCCGCAGAGACACACCGACTGCTGCTTTCAATCCGTCGCTCCGCACCGCACTTGCTTGACTTACTTGCGTGGCCGGTGTTGTTGCAGCTCTCTCTCTCGTAGCTAGAGGTAGAAGAAGGAGGAGCACACGGTACACTGGAGTTTCACCCGGCTTCACAACCCCGTTACTTTTCCTTTCCCAGAGTACTAACTCAATTTACAAACACACTCGTGACCGTGCTTTGTAGTCCCACAGCAGAGTAGCGCCCACGCACACATGACCCGGCCATGGCCACTAATCCATGCATGCACGCACCACTTCCGGCCACTAGCTAGCTAATCCACCCATGCACTAACAAACTTACTTGACCGGCCCACGCAAGTAGGTAGCTTATCCATCCGTTGCATGCACGGACTAATCAACAATGCATCCACGGACTAATACCACTACGTCACACACGCACGCACACCTACGCCACGTTGCCGCTGTGTCCCGTTCGTCCCGCGCGTCACCGACACGCCCGACGAACCCGACGAGCCCGACAGCACAAGTGTGTCCCGTCCGTCCCGCGCGCACCCGGCACGCCCGACGAGCCCGATCACACATGTCGTGGCTTATTCCAACACACATACCCTAAGCCACGGCTTAGAGGAGTCCGTCGTCGTCGACGTTCACACCGGCCAAGAGAGCCTGCTCCGCCGCCGGGCCTTTCCGCAGCTGCGGGCACTTGCGCCGAAAGTGCCCGTGCTCCCTGCACTTGTAGCACCGCCTGCGCCTGTTGCCGCCGCTCCCCGACGCCACGCTGCGCCCGTCGTCGTCGCCCCGAGCACCGCCGTGTCGACGCTCCCGTGCTACCCACTACGCCGCCGTCATGAGCAGCTGCTCACCCACGCGCTCGCCGCCGTCTTGTCCACAGCGCCGAACCAGCTCGTCGAACGCACGCAGCCGCCCGAGCGCTTCGTCGAACGCCATCGTCGTCACATCGTGGAACTGCTCGATGCCGGCGACGACGGGGAAGAGGCGATCCGGCACCGTATCCAGCAACTTCTTGACAAGTGCTGCGTCGCCCAGCGTCTCCCCGAGGCTGGCATACCTCGCCGCCATCGCCGCGAGCCTCCCGCCGTACACGTCGAGCTCCTCGCCGTCCGCCATCTTCATCCGGTCGAATTCGCCGCGCAGCGTCCCCAGCCTCGCCGCACGGACCCGATCGGCGCCGATGAACCTCAACTTCAGGGAGTCCCATACCTCCATGGCGGTGAGCTTCGTCGACACCTGCAGCAGCACATCCTCCGGTAACGCCCCTAGAAGCAACGCACGCGCCATCTTGTCCTTCCGCGCGTTCACCGCCGCGTCGCCCGGCGCCACCGCCTCCCATACGGTGTGGACGTCGAGGATCGCACGCGCCTTGATGGCCCAGACCGTGTAGTTGTCCGCGGTCAGCATCGGCATCGCCATCGTCGCCGATCCGCCCGCGCCACCTCCGTGTGGGACGAGCGCCATGGTCGCCGGTGATCGCCCGAACCGAAGCTCTGATATCAATTGTTGTTGTAGCTCTCTCTCTTGTAGCTAGAGGTAGAAGAAGGAGGAGCACACGGTACACTGGAGTTTCACTCGGCTTCACAGCCCCGTTACTTTTCCTTTCCCAGAGTACTAACTCAATTTACAAACACACTCATGACCGTGCTTTGTAGTCCTACAGCAGAGTAGCGCCCACGCACACATGACCCGGCCCACGCACACACGCATCACTTCCGGCCACTAGCTAGCTAATCCACCCATGCACTAACAAACTTACTTGACCGGCCCACGCAAGTAGGTAGCTTATCCATCCGTTGCATGCACGGACTAATCAACAATGCATGCACGGACTAATACCACTACGTCACACACGCACGCACACCTACGCCACGTTGCCGCTGCGTCCCGCGCGTCCCGTTCGTCCCGCGTGTCACCGACACGCCCGACGAACCCGACGAGCCCGACAGCACAAGTGTGTCCCGCCCGTCCCGCGCGCAACCGGCGCGCCCGACGAGCCCGACCACACATGCCGTGACTTATTCCAACAGCCGGAATCGCAGCAGCGCGAGGGCGCTGACATCGCCGGAGCACGCCATCGCCACTCGAAGTAGCCCCGTCGCCGTTCAACACCACCACCACCTCCGACACTCAACACTGCACCCGTCCGTACCTTCGTCTTCGCCGGAGACCCACCGGAGGAGCGCCACCACTGACGCCCGAAGCCACTACCGTTTTTCTTATGTTTCCGGTGAGCACGCACGTGCACAGGAGCCTTTGGCCAGTCACAAACTGCCACGTGGCACACTGCTACAGGCGCAGCTACAGTGCCGCACAGGAACCAGGATATTTCTATTTCTTTTTGTTTTTCACATATTTTCATCCAAAATTCAACTAGCTATATCTTTTCTACATATCCAAATTAGGTGATTCTTTTTCCTACGCACTCACAAAAATCAGCACAATATCACAGTACCAACTTTGCACATGTTAGCTTTGTTCAAATTTGAATTCGCTTGAATTTGAATTAAACCTTCCGGAGGCCATAACTCTCAAACCGTTTGTCGGTTTTAGGTGTTTCTTTTTGCATTGTGACCATAGTGCCATGTAGGTGATCTATACATGTTGTTTTGCTTCTGTTGTTGACTTCTAAAAATGGTTTTCTTGCTGTTGGTTTTGTTTTGGTTCTATTCATGTTCCGGTGATTGATTTGTTGAATTGTGTGAAATGTGTAGATTGTCCGGAGTGTGACGCGAGCTATTGTCAAGAGTGTGACTTTCGGAACCAGAACCAAGGCAAGTTACATGTTGATCATCCTTTACCTATTGTTTTCTATGCATGTAGTTATATCACACTATGAATATTTACATGTATAGGATTAATATATAATGTTGCTATGCTGTGGAGCTATCTTCCCGTGTTTTGCAAATCGTGGTAGCTGTAGTTTGCTATGCTTTGTAGACGGGGGTGGTTCGTGTATTCATTGAGTTTATGTGAGGATTATATATATAACTAAATTGAGTAGTAATTAATGACTTAATTCACCTCTGGGCGAAATTGGTATTGAAGGGTGGTTTCAAGAACATCATGGTTTATACCCTCTGAATGTAAGTGGACGGCCGCCCAGGCTCAAAAAGATCAGACAGACTTAGTGACTAGTAGCTTCTATGCACAACCACTAGCTAAATGGGATCTGGCTTAGTTGAGTAGGTTGTGGGATCCTCGCCCAGGTAAGCTAGCAGATGTAGATATGAGTAGGTGTACCGGCTGCCAGGGGTGAAGGTGACTGCTTCTGAAAGACTTCGTCTCAATCTTCGGGTTGAGTCTAGTGGGTAAAGTGTGCAAACTCTGCAGAGTATTAAAACTAATCATGATTAGCCGTGCCCCCGGTTATGGATAAATTTGAGCGACTATGCCATTACAGTTGTTGGATGATCTTGACAGATGTGACACTTAATAATATTTGTGGGCAAATTAATAAAGGGTAGGTTGGAGTTGATTTTTGCCAGCTCAACCTTGTGTATTTAATTGTAGTAATAAAAAAACTAAATAAAAATTTGACTAACAGGTAGTTATGATGACAAAATCAGCTTTCTGCAAAAATAAACCCTCAAGCCTTCCTTTTGTTGTACTATGCATATACATGTAGGTATGCTGTTATTACTCCCGTGTAACTTGCCAATACATTCAAAGTATTGACCTATATGGCTGCAATGTCTCATGTTGTAGGATATTCAGACGAAGAGTAAGGTACCGTTAGGGTCGCGAGTCTGCACTCAGCATCGCCAGAGGGCTATGATGGGACTCATCGTTATTTTCTGCTACTTTCCGCTGTTTGATTGAATAAAGCTAGCCAAGTGCTATGCAAATTTTTTTATGTTATACATTCTGGATCATACGTTGTAATAGATGATGCACTTGCTATTCTGGTATTCATCTGTACTGTGTGTGCTAGCGAGTTCGATCCAGAGACTAGCACGGTAAGCATAGAGACTCAAATCCTTCGTGATTTGGTCGTTACAGATGGCATCAGAGTAGTGTGTTGACTGTAGGATGTGACCCTAGAAAATGGATTAGAAAGCCATAGGTGTGAAAATTATTTTATAAACTAGCTATACTTCTTACTGTTTATTAGTAAACCACTCAAGTATGTTGACCAGTTAAGTAGGAACTAGTGCTGAGACCATGATTCATGTTTGTTTTATATTGCAACGTTATCGTTCTAGTGTATCTGATTAAGCCCACTTTCGTGGTATGAAGATACTAGATTGTTTGCTTGATTGGTAGTTGTTTGTTAAAATTGCTTAGTGTCGAAATTATTCGATATATATATATATAGGGTAGGTCTATTCTAATAACACCCCTTAAGACCTTATTCTGATGACACCTAGCCTTATTCTGATAACACCTGAAAACTTATCCAGACCCCAAACCGAGCTAAACGGCCAACACAGACGAACTGCACGCAGAGGGGAAAAACCCCCACCACCCAAACCCATGACCACCCACTACCTCCTCCCTATCCCCAACCTCGCTCGCATCCCCCCACATCCCGCACAAACCCACGCCTCCCACCCTGGATAATCCATGGTGATCCCCTCCACCTTCTTCCACCGCTGCCGCCGCCGGCAGCCGAACCTCCGGGGATCCCCTCTACTTCCTTCTGACCCGGCGCACCACTGCCTTGCCCAGTCCCAATACACCACTCTCCGCCGCCACTGGAACCTACTGCCGGCCACCTTCAAATCCGGCGATCCCCGGCGACACGACCCGCCCACCACCTTCTCCCGTATGCGGATCCGTTGGATCTCGGGCTCCACTCCCTTCCCCCAACCTTTACACGGCGCGGGTGGCCGATGGTGGGGAGGGCCAGCCACCATGCCCCAAAAGGAGCTCACCACTGAGGCAGCGCGATTCATCCTTCGGCCGGGCCGACCGGATGTGCATCGCCTTCCTATCTTCCACTTCTGCAGGTGACCACTGGCCACCCCTCGCCCGCTGGATCCGGCCATCATCTCCATGGGGGGTGGGTGTGCATGCGACTAGCGGATTCGCCGGAGAACACCACGACGAGCAGAAAAGAGGGCCTCCACCCCCAGCCCCATGCAATTCTCCTGATGCGCCCATGCAATGCGGATAGCCTTCTGCTTCCTCCTCCCCATGTCCAGGCACCCCCGCTACCCTCGCAGGGTAGTATGAGCGCTGGCTGCCACGCTCCCCTGTCCTCCGACCTCTCTCTGCCGACGTCCCTTTGCTCAACTCCCGGTGAGGTCCCAGGTGCCCGCAGGATGAAGTACAGACAATGACACCGTGCAGTTCTTTACATCTCCCCTTGTAATTTTGTGAGCTGCAGTAAGGAATCGATGTTCGGCTCGATCCCCTGGTGCCGCTTGATTTTTTTGTCTTGCAGATTTTGCTGTGTAGTACTCATGGAATTGCAGCTCACAAAAATTCTTCTTTGTGTTTTTTCAGATTTTGGATATGTGCGGACGTGCAGTACAGTTCCCATGAGACGCAGCTTGTTTTCGCCCAAGGTCGATGATCATCAGGGCGAGAAGGAAAAGCGGGAGGAGTCCTAGCCACCCCTGACCACAGATCGTGGAGCCATGGTCGAGCAGTCGAGTCTGCCTATTGTTGCAGTCCGTCCCACGGGCACCTGCAATATGCATCGCCCCCACCTGTGTTAAGCTTGGGCTCCCCTTGGATCGAGCTGCCACCGACGAGGTTTCTTCCAGATGCAGTGCGGCAACGCGGAAGCATGCGGTTCCATGGCAATCTTTATGCAGTTTGATTCAATCTCCTATAACCTTCCACACCCCCTTGTCCGTCCCTGGAGCAGCGCGGGTTGGGTGGTGCAGTGCACTGGGACTCCGCATGCAGTGCATAAGTGCATAAGACAACATGCGGTTTTCGATAATTTTGCACTCGGTTAGAGGCGCGGGAGCGTGGATATGCACTTATGCACAACCGTGCCCCTCGTTGGGATTTTTTTGCCTGAGAGGACAAAGACAACGTGCGGTTTTCGATAATTTATGTATAAAAGTTATGTGGACTCTTTTGAAAATTGTTTACAAAAGAAGCTCATTTCGAGTTGTGTTGCGGCTCATTTCCCTCGACCATGTGGTTCGCTTCTTCGCAAGTGTACAGCTTGCCAATGTGGAAACCCAAAACTCCAAACAGAAAAAATAAAGAAGAAAATGCAGTGCTAAGATGTGTTAAATGAAAAAATGGTAGAGAAGCGACAAAAATAATAATGCCATTCACTTGACCATTTGATGTGGTGTTAAATGAAAAAATGGTAGAGGAACGACAAAAATAGTAATGTTGTTCACGGTGCGGTTTTCAAACTGAAGCAATGCGGTTGGTTCTTTGATGATGTTCATCTTGTAAGTGCAAAAGAAAAATTGTTACCGAAATGACAAAAAAATAATGCGGTTCATTTCCCCATACTTTTGCAATTCACTTATGCCAGATGTGGAGTCCGATCCACTTCCTCGCCTGAGAAAATTTACGTGTAAATAAAAGAAATCATGAAGTGCGCTTGCTCATCTGATGCAGTGCGGTTTTTCATCTGAAGCAGTGCATTCTTCTGTCTGATGCAATACACGCGTCGATTTTAGTGTCGCGAAAAACAGAGTATCCGTATTTTGGTAATTTCAAAAGTGCTCTTAAACCGTAAGGAATTAGAGAGAGCGTTCTACATGAAAAAGTTGTGTCTCGGCGATATCTTTCCAATGGCCTGTTGTTTGGATCATTCCAACGAGCGGTTTGTAAAAATTTCACGAAAAACGGCAGCTGCCTCTCGTCGTCGGCCGCACGATTTTTAAAATTAAATAAAAACCGTAAGGAATCTCAAAAACATTTCAACATATGAAAGTTGCGCCTCGTCCCTAGCTTTTCAATGGTATATTACACGCCTTGTTTCGACAATGGGTTAAAAAACTGGAGCAAAAACAGTATCGAAAATTTGAATTTTGTTGGAAAACAGAATTCCGCGATTTAATAAATTTGAAACTGCTCTTAAACCGTAACGAATTAGAGAAAGTGATAGATATGAAAAAGATGCTCCTCGATGATATCTTTCCAACGGTGTATCATTTGCTTCGTTCCGACAAATGGTTTAGAAGAAATCGTGAAAAAACGCTCGCTGCCACTCATCATGGGCCGCACCATTTTCAAAACTGCTCTTAAACCATGTGTAATCTCGAAAAGTGTTCAACATATCGAAGTTGCGCCTAATCCATAGCTTTTCAACGGTATATTACACGTCTCATTCCGACAAACGGTTAAAAAATTAGAGCAAAAACAGTACCGAAAAAATAACGCATGCAGTTTGTTCCGATGAAAAGTTCACTCGTGTGAGTACTGCAACACACTTGGTTCAAAGAATGACGTGCACTTGCGTTCAGCGTGCAGTGCGGAAGTGGTGTGGAGAATAGTT
>NC_057798.1:313844966-313882943 GCF_018294505.1 Triticum aestivum
TATTCTAATAACACTTCGGCACTGCACGCTCAACACAAGTGCACTGCATCTTCTTGACACCGGGCACTGCAGTGCTTTTACGGGAGAACTGCTTCATTTTCTGGTGTTCCGCCCGCGTTTTCTGTGTGGAATCGGGTGTTGCGTGATGATTTAGTTTGCGTCTGCATGTCATTTTAGCTTTATTCTTTGTAATTTATAGGAAAATCTACTAAAGTGCTTGCAAATCGAGGGATTTGGCGGACGAGCTTTCTCTGTTCATTCGTGTTCGCGTCAGATGCGTTTTTTTGTGGTCAGATGTTATTTTTTAGTAGAAATTCTTTGGTTGCGTTCGTTTTAATTTGCCCGTTTACTCTATAATTTGTTAATTTTTAGGAGTTAGTTTTCAATTCTTTGTTATTTTGATTGTTGCAGCGGGTGAGCTTCGTCCGCTCCTCTGTTCTTGTCGATTTTTTTTTACTCGTCCATGCGTGTTTGAATATTGTAATTACTATTGCTATAGGTTTGAATTCATTGTATTTCGGGTATAATTGTCAGTTTTTGAATTGCATTCTTGAAATGAAAGCTGGTGCTGTTTGTCCCATTGCCGTGTCTTCCGTGTAAATTTTTCGGTGGCATTTTTCTATAGTTTAGTGGTTGTACAATTTTTAGGCGTGTTATGGATTTGCGAGTGAAATTGACACCTGTGTTAGCCTATCAGATGTCTGTAGTTTTACTGCTTCAATTTTATTTTTTTAGTCGTGGTACGTTGTAGTGCACTGCATTTTCTTTGGTAGTGTACTTCGTTGTAGCTGCATTACAGTGGTTATGGCTTCTTATGAGATTTCTCCTTTTTTTAAACTGCATTCTGTGTTATAGATGACTGCATAATATGCATTTCCGTACTGCATTAGCAGTGTTGTTAATTTTCAATTCTGCTATTAGAGTGGATGGTCCATTATACGCTTTTGTTAGCTGAATAGTTATTATAAGAAATTTTTTGAACTGCATACTATGGGAATTGTTCTTGAACATGATATATTAACTGCAAAGTTTCGACCATTTTGCATTTCATTGTTACTGTTCAGAGGGCTGCTTTTTATTATTATTAGTACCACACTACGTGCTTGAGAGAACTGCATTACTGCTAACAACAACTTTGTCTAAAAAGGATGATAAAATGAGGCAGTTGAGGTTGCATACATTAAATATGCATCGTTCAAATTGTCTGATGGACATAATTTTAAAAGCATATAGCATAACCAAAGCATTAGAAATATTGGTTGCTTCATATTAGACAACCTAGAGTGCAAATATTGTAAACTTGATGGAGTCTTCCTCTTTGTAGAAAAACACCATGGCCACTTCTCCGGCCTCAAAGCCATTCTGGGAGACAAAATCTTTCCAACCAGTAGTTATGCTGATGCAGTCTTCAGAGTCGATGTGGTAGTCAGCTTGCATGTCTGCATACCCTTCCCTGAACTCGGAGCATGAAATTTATTGTGGATGGCAGTTTCTGCATATTGGTATGGGTGGAAAAAGAATTTTATAAGTAAACAACAAATGTTTTTGTTTTATACTTAGTATGATCTGTTTATGTTTACTTAAATAGTTACATACATATGACTGCTATTTTCTAAAGTAGTTGCAATGTATGAACAAACTTATATACGCAATTGAGTCCTAGTTTTACTGGGATATATATTATACTGCAACATGCTTGCACTACAATGTCAGTAACAGTGTACTTCTCCAGCAAGTTAAGATAACTGCAACGCTTATCTACTGACCCTTTTTTTGTTCATGCATTGGGATTCTGATCTAACTAGTGTCGATACCTGGTGTGGTACTGAAGAAAGATAGGTGGAAGCATCTAGTCTTAATAGCTAACAAATCTGAACAACAATACAAATTCTGTTTTGTATTTTTGTTGACATTACTGAACAAATTGATTGAACTATATATTCAGATGTGTATTTGCAGGCTAGATTATGTCCAAAATTGTGAGGGGAAAAACATACCCAACTTTCCTGGAGATCTGCGGTTGTGAGGCGATGAAGAAATGGCACACGAAACCCCTGTTGGGTATCATCAGGCAGCCGAGCATGCTGCGCCACTCGGTGTTGGTGAGATCTAGACCTTCTGCGTACACGCATGTGTCCGCTATCGGCGCCATCCTTGCCAAGCACCCGCACTTACAGTCCATGGCGGGTTCAGTGGAATTCCAGAGAAGAGCTGTGCATGGGATGAACCCTAGATCTATGATTTGAAGAAAATGAGGAATGGGGGGGGAGGAGTTGTGTTAGTTTGTAGCACGAATGGATAAGTTTTTATGCAACCAATTGAGCAATGGAAGTAATGAATGGTGTGCTTGGTGTTAGGTGGTGGATTG
The DNA here is from genome assembly GCF_018294505.1 of Triticum aestivum. Taxonomy (NCBI): domain Eukaryota; kingdom Viridiplantae; phylum Streptophyta; class Magnoliopsida; order Poales; family Poaceae; genus Triticum; species Triticum aestivum. Next base: position 313,847,335 of record NC_057798.1, read on the forward strand.
GGTCTGATTCAGTGCACATGAATGCATTTAAGAAGCAACAGGATTGCTTACTTGAAAATAGCGAACTGCATTGTCATATCACGATGAACTGCGAATGCGTGGTTGGGCCTAAGTCTGTGTATGGTATGTAGGATTTTTTTTATTTTCAGTGGCCTCTTTTTTTTTGTTGGCCCTGTGTTCGGGTAGTGAAGACGCAATTGGGGCCAAGTCGGCCTGTGAGTACGGCTGGTTCCCGGTGCGCTGTGTGCGGTCTAATGTTTAGTCCCACCTTGCCCGTGGAAGGCGCCCGACATGTTTATAAGCGCTGGCGAGGCCGCTGTGTCGAACTCCTCTTGTTACTTATTTGGGCTCTTAAACACGGTGCTCACAGTTGTATTCTCTCTGACCTGTGGGCCCATGTGTGGCCGGCCCCATGCACTGTGACTCAGAACGACTCGCCTTCTGTGGGTGCAGACCTATTACGAGACTGGCTGGGGACGGTAGCACCTGGGTGGTCAATTTTTTTCTTTTTTCTGTCTTAGGTGTTTTTTTCAATGTCGAGGCGTGCACTGCATTGATCAGGGTTCTGTACTGCATGTGCACGCATTCCGTACTACATGTACAGTTGCCATTTTTTTGTTACCGTGTTTTTGCTATTACGTAATCCTTTTTTCCAATGTATGGGAGTGCACTGTTTAGTAAATCATACTCGTAATGCGTTGATTATGGTTCTGTACTGCATGTTCATATATTTCTGTACTGCATTGATTATTTACGTATTCTTTTTTCAAATTTAGGTTCGTGCACTGCTTTGTTGGTTATGTTAAAACTTCATTCGACATAGTTTGTACTGCATTCGTACATATTTTGCACTGCATGCGTCTTGTTTGCACACTGCAACTCATTTTTCGTTTTGTGCACTACTCGAATCTAATGATACATTAGCAGACAACAGAAAACAAATTATCAAAGGTATTCTGTACGACAATTTCATCACCAGCAAACTAAGTTGTACAGAAAGCAAACTAATGTAATCAAAGTTCATCATTACAAAACAATTCTGCATGGCAAATAAACTAGGTTCAACACACAAGCAAACTAACGATACATAAGGAAACAACATAAAGCAAATTTGATGATAATTCTAAAAGAACGCTGGCATTATTGGCTCTTGGCCGGCACCATCTTCTTCTTCACCAGTTAGGCTCTCCCCATCCCCAGCTGCTCCTAGCGCGCTTCTTGGGGGGCTCCTCCTTCTCCAGCTTTGCACGGCGAAGGCCGTCCTGGGTGAGGGTGATGCGGTTCCATATCTCGTACGTTGCATAGGCGTCCTTTGCCGCATACTCGATGTGCCTCATGGACAGAGGCAGGGTGGCCCAGCGCTTGTGCTCGTCGTTGGTGATCTTCTTCTTCATGTTGTTGTAGTAGTCGTCGATGAGCATGCCGGAGACGTCTCCAAGGGAGTCCAACGCCTTGGTTGCCTCGGGCACCCTCCACTCCTTCTGGATGTCGACGAAGTTAGCGACCTCCAGTTTGACGCGCTCCAGCCTGGTTTTGTCGCCGTCGATGGAGAAGCCTGCAAAGGTGTACCTGGGTTCAGCGAGGAAGTTGTCGAAGATGGTGCACCTTTCAGAGGTGCTCATTTGGAAGAGCAGCACTGGGTGATTCTTGCTGATGGAGAGCTGGCAGAGGGCGGGTTTCTGCGTCGCTTCAGGGTCGTTGTCGTACTCGAGATCAATGCCGACTATCTTGTGGCGCTGGAGGCTGAGGTGGTGCTTGTACTGCGCGAGGGAGATCGCCATCTGCTTCTTGTCGTTGGTGTGGATGACGTGCAACTTGGTGTTGCCATGCGCCTCCACGGCCTTGTCGCCCTTGTACTCGTCGGTGAACGTCATTGCCAGTAGCAGGGCTTGGCGCTTTTGTATTGACATGGGGCGATTTGGTGGCAGCGCAATGGATACTTGTGTTGTTGTGGATGAGAAGGCCTCCTGCAGGGGTCTGAATTTAAGGGGAGGGCACGGGGTGGGATGGCCTTGTCGGATGAACTGCACAGTCACGCTGATGATGCGGTTGTGCAGATCGTAGGTTGGTTTTGCATCTGTGATCGTGGGCTTGTGGCGATGGAACTGCTCCGATTGGGTGGCTGTATGCGAACGTTGTTTTTTTAAGGTGGTTTTGTTTTATTTTTGATTGGCAATTTTTTTAACCACCACTTTTCTGTGCGAACGGGCATTTTGTCATGTTTTATATATGTATATGATGTCTACTGCACAACCTTCTTCTTGTAGACGTTGTTGGGCCTGCAAGTGCACAGGTTTGTAGGACAGTAGCAAATTTCCCTCAAGTGGATGACCTAAGGTTTATCAATCCGTGGGAGGCATAGGACGAAGATGGTCTCTCTCGAACAACCCTGCAACCAAATAACGAAGAGTCTCTTGTGTCCCCAACACACCCAATACAATGGTAAATTGTATAGGTGCACTAGTTCGGCGAAGATATGGTGACACAAGTGCAATATGGATGGTAGATATAGGTTTTTGTAATCTGAAATAATAAAAAAACAGCAAGGTAACTAATGATAAAAGTGAGCGTAAACGGTATTTCAATGATAGGAAACAAGGCCTAGGGTTCATACTTTCACTAGTGCAAGTTCTCTCAACAATAATAACATAGACATATCATATAACAATCCCTCAACATGCAACAAAGAGTCACTCCAAAGCCACCAATAGCGAAGAACAAACGTAGAGATTATGGTAGGGTACGAAACCACCTCAAAGTTATTCTTTCGGATCAATCTAATAAAGAGTTCGTACTAGAATAACACCTTAAGACACAAATCAACCAAAACCCTAATGTCACCTAGATACTCCATTGTCACCTCAAGTATCCGTGGGCATGATTATACGATATGCATCACACAATCTCAGATTCATCCAACCAACACAAAGTACTTCAAAGAGTGCCCCAAAGTTTCTACCGGAGAGTCAAGAACGTGTGCCAACCCCTATGCATAGGTTCATGGGCGGAACCCGCAAGTTGGTCACCAAAACATACATCAAGTGGCACATGATATCCCATTGTCACCACAGATAAACACGGCAAGACATACATCAAGTGTTCTCATAAAAGACTCAATCCGATAAGATAACTCCAAAGGGGAAACTCAATTCATCACAAGAGAGTAGAGGGGGAGAAACATCATAAGATCCAACTACAATAGCAAAGCTCGGGATACATCAAGATCGTGCCATAGAGGGAACACGAGAGAGAACACGAGAGAGAGAGATCAAACACATAGCTACTAGTACATACCCTCAGCCCCGAGGGTGAACTACTCCCTCCTCATCATGAAGAGCGTCGGGATGATGAAGATGGCCACCGGTGATGGGTTCCCCCTCCGGCAGGGTGCCGGAACGGGCTCCCGAGAAGTTTTTGGGGGCTACAGAGGCTTGCGGCGGCGGAACTCCCGATCTATCTTGATTTCTGATGGTTTTAGGGTACGTAGGGATATATAGGCGAAAGAAGTCGGTCGGGAGGTGCTTGAGGGGCCCACGAGACAGGGGGACGCCACCCTGTAAGGGGGGCGCACCCTCCTATCTCTTGGCCTCCTCGAGGATCTTCTAACATGGACTCCAAGTCTCCCGGATCATATTCTTCCAAAAAATAACTTTGCCGAAGGTTTCATTCCATTTGGACTCCGTTTGATATTCCTTTTCTTCAAAATACTGAAACAGGCAATAAAACAGCAATATGGGCTGGGCCTCCAGTTAGTAGGTTAGTCCCAAAAATGATATAAATGTGTAATATAATAGCATGGAACAATAAAAAATTATAGATACGTTGGAGACGTATCAAGCATCTCCAAGCTTAATTCCTGCTCGTCCTCGAGTAGGTAAATGATAAAAACAGAATTATTGATGTGGAATGCTACCTAGCATAATTCATAATGTAATTTTCTTTATTGTGGCATGAATGTTCAAATCCAAATGAATACAAAATAAAAGTTCGTATTGACATAAGAAATAGTAACACTTCAAGCATACTAATCAAAGTAATCATGTCTTCTCAAAATAACATGGCCAAAGAAAGTTATCCCTACAAAATCATATAGTCTGGCTGTTGCTCTATCTTCATCACACAAAGTATTTAATCATGCACAACCCCGATGACAAGCCAAGAAATTGTTTCATACTTTAATAATCTCAAACTTTTTCAACTTTCACGCAATACATGAGCGTGAGCCATGGACATAGCACTATATGTGGAATAGAATGGTGGTTGTGGAGATGACAAAAAGGAGAAGATAGTCTCACATCAAATAGGCATATCAACGGGATATGGAGATGCCCATTAATAGATATCAATGTGAGTGAGTAGGGATTGCGATGCAACGGATGCACTAGAGCTATAAATATATGAAAGCTCAACAAAAAAACTAAGTGGGTGTGCATCCAACTTGCTTGCTCACGAAGACCTAGGGCACTTTTGAGGAAGCCCATCATAGGAATATACAAGCCAAGTTCTATAATGAAAAATTCCCACTAGTATATGAAAGTGACAACATATGAGACTCTCTATCATGAAGATCATGGTGCTATTTTGAAGCACAAGTGTGGAAAAAGAGATAGTAGCATTGTCCCTTCTCTCTTTTTCTCTCATTTCTTTTTCTTTTTCTTTTCTCCTTTTTTTCTTTTTTTTCTTTGGCCTTTCCCTTTTTTTGGCCCTTCTCTTTTTTCTTTCTTTTTTTCTTTTTGTAAAGTCCAAAGTCTCATCCCGACTTGTGGGGGAATCATAGTCTTCATCATCCTTTCCTCACTAGGACAATGCTCTAATAATGAAGATCATCACACTTTTATGGATTTACAACTCAAGAATTACAACTCAAAGCTAGAACAAGATATGACTCTATATGAATGCCTCCGGCGGTGTACCGGGATATGCAATGAATCAAGAGCGACATGTCTGAAAATTATGAAGGTGGCCTTGCCACAAATACAATGTCAACTACATGATCATGCAAAGAGCAATATGACAAAAGTAATGCGTGTCATATGAATGGAACGGTGGAAAGTTGCATGGCAATATATCTCGGAATGGCTATGGAAATGCCATAATAGGTAGGTATGGTGGCTGTTTTGAGGAAGGTAAATAGTGGGTATATGGTACCGACGAAAGTTGCACGGTACAAGAGAAGCTAGCAATGGTGGAAGGGTGAAAGGGTGCGTATAATCCACGGACTCAACATTAATCAAAAGAACTCATGCACTTATTGCAAAAATCTAGAAGTCATCAAAAACCAAAGCACTACGAGCATGCTCCTAGGGGGATAGATTGGTAGGAAAAGACCATCGCTCATCCCTGACCGCCACTCATAAGGAAGACAAGCAATAAATAAAATGGTGCTCCAACTTCATCACAAAGCGGTTCGCCATATGTGCATGCTACAGGAATCACAACCCTTAACAGAAGTATTTTTCATAATCACCTCAACTAGCATGACTCTAATATCACTACCTCCATATCTCAAAACAATTATCAAGCATCATATTGATCATAGCATCCAATTCACTTTCTATGACAGTTTTTATTATACTCAACTTGGATGCTCATCATTCTAGGACCAACTTTATAACCATAGCAAATACCATGCTGTTCTAAAAGACTCTCAAAATAATATAAGTGAAGCATGAGAGACTAACAATTTCTACAAAATATAACCACTACCGTGCTCTAAAAGATATAAGTGATGCACTAGAGCAAACGACAAACTACTCCAAAAAGATATAAGTGAAGATCAATGAGTAGCTAAATAATTATGCAACTATGCGAAGACTCTCTCTCATTAAAGAATTTCATATCTTGGTATTGTATTCAAACATCAATCAAAACAAAATAAAATGACATTGCAAGGACAGCACAACTCATGTGAAGAAGCAAAAATTTAGGCTCAACCGATACTAATCGATAGTTGTTGAAGAAGAAAGATGGGATGCCTACCGGGGCATCCCCAAGCGTAGATGCTTGAGACTTCTTGAAATATTATCTTGGGTTGCCTTTGGCATCCCCAAACTTGAACTTTTGTGTATTCTTAATTCCTCTCATATCATGGTTTCTCTTTTTATCAAAAGCTTCATCCACACCAAACTCAACAAGAACTCGTGAGATAGGTTAGTATAAACCAATGCAAAATCTTATCATTTTCTACTGTAACAAATCACTAAAATTATTATTCAACATCAAATACTAAATGCCTCTGCATATTTAATACTACTATCCTCAAATAGAATCATTAAACAAGCAAACATATGCAAACAATGCAAACATAACAACAATCTGTCAAAACAGTACAGTCTGTAAAGAATGCAAGATTAATCATACTTCCCTAACTCCACAAATTATGAAATAAAATTCCCACTGTATTAAATTTATCAGAGCTCAATATGCAAAAAGTTTCAACATTATACCATTCTCTGACTTTTCTAGGGAATTTTTGCAACAGCGGTAAACTTTCTGTTTTCAAACAGCAACATGTATACTAGCAAAATAAGCATGGCAAAGGCTATCCTTGACTTCTTTATTGAAACTAAAGATGCAAAACCTTAAACTAAATAACAGAAAGCAAATACTAACAAAATAAAATAACATGACGCTCCAAGAAAAACACATATCATGTGGTGAATAAAAATATAGCTCCAAGTATAGTCACTGATGAACGAAGACGAAAGAGGAGATGCCATCCGGGGCATACCCAAGCTTAGGCTCTTGGTTGTCCTTGAATATTACCTTGGGGTGCCTTGGGCATCCCCAATCTTAGGCTCTTGCCACTCCTTATTCCATAGTCCATCGAATATTTACCCAAAACTTGAAAACTCCACAACACAAAACTCAACAGAAAACTCGTAAGCTCCGTTAGTATAAGAAAATAAAATCACCACTTAGGTACTGTAATGAACTCATTCTAAATTCATATTGGTGTAATATCTATTGTACTCCAACTTATCTATGGTTCATACCCTCTGATACTACTCATAGATTCATCAAAATAAGCAAACAACACATAGAAAACAAAATCTGTCAAAAACAGAACAGTCTGTAGTAATCTGTATCAAACGTGTACTTCTGGAACTCCAAAAATTCTAACAAATTAGGAAGACCTGAGAAATTGGTGTACCAGTCCATAGAAAAAAGAATCATATCAGAAGCACATTTCTGTGAATTAACACAACTAATTTACTGGGTGAAAAAGTTTCTGATTTTCAGCAGGATCAACACAACTATCACCGTAAGGTATCCTAAAGGTCTTACTTGGCACTTTATTGAAACAAAAGCTATAAAACATGATTACTACAGTAGCATAATCATGTGGACAAACAAAAACAGTAAGGATAAATATTGGGTTGTCTCCCAACAAGCGCTTTTCTTTAATGCCTTTCTATCTAGGCATGATGATGACAATCATGCTCACATAAAAAATAAGAATTGAAACATAGCGGGAGCATCGTGAAGCATATGACTAGCACATTTAAGTCTAACCCACTTCCTATGCATAGGGATTTTTTGAGCAAACAACTTATGGGAACAATAATCAACAAGCATAGGAAGGCAAAACAAGCATAGCTTCAAGATTTTCAACACATAGTGAGGAAACTTGATATCATTGCAATTCCTATAAGCATATATTCCTCCCTCATAATAACTTTCAGTAGCATCATGAGTGAATTCAACAATATAACCAGCACCTAAAACATTCTTTTCATGATCTACAAGCATAGAAAATTTACTACTCTCCACATAAGCAAGATTCTTCTCATTCGGAATAGTGGGAGCAAACTCAAAAAAATAATTATCATGTGAGGCATAATCCTATTGAAAACTAAAATCATGATGACAAGTTTCATGGTTATCATTATTCCCAATAGCATACAAGTCATCACAATAATCATCATAGATAGCAACTTTGTTCTCATAATTATTTGGAACCTCTTCCGAAATAGTGGAATCATCACTAAATAAAGTTGACACACTTCCGAATCCACTTTCATATTCATCACAATAAGATTCAACATCCTCCAAAATAGTGGGATCACTACTTCCTAAAGTTGACACTCTTCCAAACCCACTTTCATCAATATAATCATCATAAATAAGAGGCATGCTTTCATCATAATAAATATTCTCATCAAAACTTGGGGGACTAAACATATCATATTCATCAAACATAGCTTCCCCAGGCTTGTGGCTTTGCATATCATTAGCATCATGTATATTCAAGGAATTAATACTAACAACATTGCAATCATGCTCATCATTCAAAGATTTAGTATCAAACATTCTATAGATTTCTTCTTCTAGCACTTGAGAACAATTCCCCTTTCCATCATTCTCACGAAAGATATTAAAAAGATGAAGCATATGAGACAAACTCAATTCCATTTTTTGTAGTTTTCTTTTATAAACTAAGCTAGTGATAAAACAAGAAACAAAAAGATTCGATTGCAAGATCTAAAGATATACCTTCAAGCACTCATCTCCCCGACAATGGCGCCAGAAAAGAGCTTGATGTCTACTACACAACCTTCTTCTTGTAGACGTTGTTGGGCCTGCAAGTGCACAGGTCTGTAGGACAGTAGAAAATTTCCCTCAAGTGGATGACCTAAGGTTTATCAATCCGTGGGAGGCGTAGGATGAAGATGGTCTCTCTCAAACAACCCTGCAACCAAATAACAAAGAGTCTCTTGTGTCCCCAACACACCCAATACAATGGTAAATTGTATAGGTGCACTAGTTCGGCGAAGAGATGGTGACACAAGTGCAATATGGATGGTAGATATAGGTTTTTGTAATCTGAAATAATAAAAACAGCAAGGTAACTAATGATAAAAGTGAGCGTAAACGGTATTGCAATGATAGGAAACAAGGCCTAGGGTTCATACTTTCACTAGTGCAAGTTCTCTCAACAATAATAACATAGATAGATCATATAAGAATCCCTCAACATGCAACAAAGAGTCACTTCAAAGCCACTAATAGAAGAGAACAAACGTAGAGATTATGGTAGGGTACAAACCACCTGAAAGTTATTCTTTTGGATCAATCTAATAAAGAGTTCGTACTAGAATAACACCTTAAGACAAAAATCAACCAAAACCCTAATGTCACCTAGATACTCCATTGTCATCTCAAGTATCCGTGGGCATGATTATACGATATGCATCACACAATCTCAGATTCATCCAACCAACACAAAGTACTTCAAAGAGTGCCCCAAAGTTTCTACCGGAGAGTCAAGAACGTGTGCCAACCCCTATGCATAGGTTCATGGGCGGAACCCGCAAGTTGGTCACCAAAACATACATCAAGTGGCACATGATATCCCATTGTCACCACAGATAAACACGGCAAGACATACATCAAGTGTTCTCATAAAAGACTCAATCCAATAAGATAACTCCAAAGGGGAAACTCAATTCATCACAAGAGAGTAGAGGGGGAGAAACATCATAAGATCCAACTACAATAGCAAATCTCAGGATACATCAAGATCGTGCCATAGAGGGAACACGAGAGAGAACACGAGAGAGAGAGAGATCAAACACATAGCTACTGGTACATACCCTCAGCCCCGAGGGTGAACTACTCCCTCGTCGTCATGGAGAGCGCCGGTGTCGGTGTCAAAACCGGCGGATCTCGGGTAGGGGGTCCCAAACTGTGCGTCTAGGCGGATGGTAACAGGAGACAAGGGACACGATGTTTTTACCCAGGTTCGGGCCCTCTCGATGGAGGTAAAACCCTACTCCTGCTTGATTAATATTGATGATATGGGTAGTACAAGAGTGGATCTACCACGAGATCAGAGAGGCTAAACCCTAGAAGCTAGCCTATGGTATGATTGTTGTTCGTCCTACGGACTAAAACTCTCCGGTTTATATAGACATCGGAGAGGGCTAGGGTTACACAGAGTCGGTTACAATGGGAGGAGATCTTCACATCCTATCGCCAAGCTTGCCTTCCACGCCAAGGAAAGTCCCATCCGGACACGGGACGGAGTCTGGGAGTCCGGCCAAAGGTCATAGTCCGGCCATCCGGACACCCCCTAATCCAGGACTCCCTCAGTAGCCCCTGAACCAGGCTTCAATGACGACGAGTCCGGCGCGCAAATTGTCTTCGGCATTGCAAGGAGGGTTCCTCCTCCGAATACTTCATAGAAGATGTTGAACACAAGGATAGTGTCCGGCTCTGCAAAAATAAGTTCCACATACCACCATAGAGAGAATAATATCCGCACAAATCTAATCTGCTGACGTATTCCGCAACGTGACATCATGCCACGGCCAAGCCTTTATTCGAATCATCTTACTGTTCCACCACAGCATGTTTAGCGAGGCAGTTTCCTTGGCACGTCTTGTTGAAGCAGAGATCGTGTCCCCTTATTCCGGGATTTTCATCAATACGGGCGTGGGTAACCCAACCGCGCCATTAACCGCGGCGCTTGGGAGATAAGCGAGTTTTATTGGGCCGGTGGGGGCTCGTAGTTTCGGTCGCCCATATGAGGGGATAAGAATCTACCCTTTCCATTTACGCCTTCTTCCTTCTTTGCTTATTCGTCCCTGCGCGCTCGAGCTCCAACGCCCAAGCCCGCACTTCCCACCTCAACCTTCTCCAATCATGTCCGGAGCAGGAGGTAGATGGATGGCCTCCTCCGTCATGGAGGGGCAAATCAAAAAGTTGAGGAAGGCCGGATACCTGTCTGACGACATCGCGCACCGGCTTCCAGATGTGGGGCAACTCATCCACCCCCAGGCCCCATGAGAGGGTTGTTTTTCTTCCCCATTTCCTCCGCGGACTGGGTTTTCCTCTTCACCCGTTCGTCCGGGGGCTCATGTTCTACTATGGCCTGGACTTCCACGATCTGGCCTCGAACTTCATCCTCAATATCTTGGCGTTCATCATCATATGCGAGGCCTTCCTCTGCATCCAGGCCCACTTTGGCTTATGGCTGAAGACTTTTAATGTCAAGCCGAAGGTAGTGGGCGGCCGCCAAGCGGAGTGCGGCGGTGCCATGGTGGGCCGGATGGCCAACGTCCTATGGCTCGAGGGATCCTTCGTGGAGACAATAAAGGGATGGCAGTCGGGGTGGTTCTACATCACCGAGCCACGCGATCCCAAATGGGCGGCGGCCCCGGAATTCCGATCTGGCTTCCCCACACGGCTCACTTCCTAGAAAGAGACAGACCTAACATGGGGGGATTCGAAAGAGCTAACCGGACTTCAAACCTGCGTCCAAAAGCTGGTGAACAAGAATCTCAAGCTTGTCAACGTAGTCCAGGTCATGCTCAACCGTCGGATCCTCCCATGCCAACAACGGGCCTTCAAATTGTGGGAGTTTGATCCGGCACAACACCAAACCTTAAGCAAGCTTTTTGACACTACGTACGAAGATGCCTGGAAGGTGCTGTTTAAGGGCGCTGAGGCACCCGCATCCGCTACCGAAGATCGCGGATTCAGCTCGCGGCGTCAGGCCAGCGAGGTAACCTAATCTACCCTTTACGGAACTCTTGTCTTTCATAGTCTGACTCTATGTGGGATCTAACCTCCCTTTCCTTTGACAGGACTGGCTGAAGACATCCGGGCAGGTGAATTGTCTGGCTCCCTTACCAGAAGACCCAGCGGATGCCCACTTGACAAGGCTGCTGGTTCCGGCACCTCACGTGGTGCCGGAGAAGAAGGCCAAGAAGAAGGCCACGGAGACTCGAAGGAGATCCCGGCGCCTGGTGGTGTCGGGTTCATCGCCCGACAACCCCGAAGCACCCTCCGCCTCTGAATACGAGGAGGACGAAGAAGAAGAAGCCTCTCCCCCTCCAACGGGGGTGGGGGGGGGGGGTGGAAGAAAAGAAAGGCCGCCCCAACTAGGGATGCCGGAGGGTCCAAGAAGAGGAAGACCCTTCTGCCGGACTACGCCTCCGATGCCGAAGACGGCGGGGAGGAATGGCCATCCAGGGTCAAGCCCCTGGCAAAATCGTAAGCATCCGGATATCCGAATAACTTATGGCGCTCCTCCATTATTTGGCATTTTCTGACGCCGAATTTGATCATGCAGTCCGCCCAAGGCTCAGCTCGACGATTCGACAAGCGGCTCCTTGGATTCGTCGGATGTGAATAGTGCTTCACTTCCGACGGCCTCCTCTCCTCTCCCTATAGACGACGCCGAGGTGGAGTCCCGAAAGGGACTAAACCAGGAGGAGGTGGTCCTGGAGGCGCCGCAAGGCGACCTCCTGGACTCCAGGCCCAAAGGGGGCAAAGCCCCGGAGGGATCCAAGTCCGGCCCCGGGCCGGACACTGCTCCGAAACCATCAACGGTTCCGGAGTCCGACAGGCGGCGCCTTCATAAGAAGGGCAAGCCTACGACGCCGACGACCTCCGTCCATCCGGAGGCACCGGACAATTTGCTGGAGGTGCTTAACGGCGGCTCCATCGACGAGGAACTCCGCACTGTTATGAGTGCGGTGATTCAGAAGGTTCAGTCAGCCAAGAGCTGGCTGACAGAAGCCTGTACAAGTCTGTTAACAGGCTTTGAGGTATGTGTTCAAAAACATACAAAAATGTCACCGCATAGACAGTAGCCCCTGATGCTCAGTTCGGCGTTCGGAAAGCAAAGCCAAGCTGAGGATCTAAAAAGATATACGCAGGAGTCTAACAAAAATATGTCAATATGGGAATGCAGGCTGCACTGCTGACCTCTACCGCACTGGCTGCGGAGGTCAATGCATTGAAGGAGAACCTCGAGCGGTCCAAGAACGAGCTCGGCTGTGCCAAGAAGTAGCTCGAGGACAAGGAGGGTATGTAATACCGCATGTAAATGTATATAGAAATACTTGGTTGCAAATAATGACAGGACCAACGTAAATGTTGCAGGGGCCACGGCCGAGGTGGCGACCCTGAAGGAGGCGTTCTCCAAGGCCGAAAATAGTGCGGCCTTGGAGCGCACCGAGCGAGAGAAGCAGGAGGCGCGGGTGGCGGAGGTGCGGCAAGAGCTCCAGGCTCTCGTGGAAAAACACGAGAGTTTGGAGCGTGACTCGAAGACTTGAGAGTCCGAGCTCGCCTTGGCTCTTGAGAGTGCCAAGACCGCTAAGGACGAAGCCCAGAAGGCCCTCCAGGAGATCGAGGCGATGAAGAAGATAGCAGCGGGTAAGGAATTCTTTATGTAAAGCAAGAATATAAAATTAAATTATCTGTTACTTACCTGAATCCGGAGCTCTCCAGGAGCGTTCGCCGATCTGCCCTGTAGTGTGTCTGATGCTGCCGCATTCTACCGAGCCGAGGAGGGGAGCTCGACGGAAAAGGCGTTCTGGTCTCAGTATGCTGAGGCCGAACATCCAGTGCCCCTGAGCGACCAGCTGAAGCAGCTGGTCGAGCTCCACAAGGTGGCCGAACAGGCCATGATGGGCCTCATAGTTCGGTTGTGGCCTAGAGAAGGCATGCCTGGGAGCTACTTCGGTCTGGTGCGGCGGCTGGTGGACGCGTGTCCGTGGATTGAGGTCATCAAGCGCTCCATCTGTATCGAAGGTGCCCGTCGGGCCCTTGCCCGTGCTAAAGTGCACTGGGGCAAGCTGGACGCTGAGAAGCTTTTGACGGACGCGCCACCGCCGGGCAAGGAGTATTGCACACCCGAGATGTATAATAAGGGCGTCCTGAAGGGTGCCCGCCTTATAGCGAATGAATGCTCCAAAGATGTAATTTTTGAGTAGACTCGCATCTGTTATCCTATACGCTGAAAACTTTGTTCATATGCGTTAAGCAATGCTTTGTTAATTTAAAATATTACCTTCTGTGCGGCCGTTTATCAAATCTGAGAGATGCAAATCGTCAGCTTCTACCCCCATGCCACGAGTGCTGGGGTGTTCGGGATAAACCTGAGCGCTCTTGTTCCCATTCTTGGGTCCATCTAGGGAGGCGCTCAGCATAATGAACCAGGCCGTCGGACTTATAATGCTTTATCACTCTCACTTAGCCATAGAATTCTATAATTTTAAATTTCAGCGAAGCCCCTAGTATTCGGAAGACCGAGTTCCGGGCGCTATCCACGCCTAGGCCGGATAAGTCCGGCTCCTCGCTCTAAGTGGCATAAGTCTTTAAGGACTCGAAAAACCTCGCGAACAGCGACCGGTCTCTCGCACTATCATGACGGTCAGTTTTAGCTTTCTCTACTGAGGTGTTAACCCAGATCAACTGGGGCACAATCGCAGTAGTTCTCCCAGCGCTACCTTAGCCAACATTGCGGAACGTAAGGTACCAAAACATGGGAGCAGAGCAAACCCAACTATTGACCAAAGACATGATTCAGAACCGATGCATATAGTGCTATAAGTTCGGGGTGCCGCACTCGTGAGAGTGTTCGGTCTTTTCACACCATGTTATGGGGTGCTTAAGCCCCTGGTGTATTGGCCGTACCAAAGTGTACGGTTGCATAATGTCATGACTGAGCATATTTGTATATAAAAAAAATAGATGAGTACAATAATAGATAAGAGCTATGTATTGTTTATTAAAAAAGGGCTGCTATGAAAGCAGAACGATACAAATAGTGCGATAAGCAAGAGATGGGATTATTTGACATGTCCCCCTCCAGGGGCAAGCTGCGGGACTTTAAGTAAAACAGGTATTAAGCTCGTTATAGAGACCACCTGGACATTTGACGCGGCTTGTTCTCTCCCTGGCTGTTGCATCGTGTGTTCGACGAGTGTATTGCCGGACAGGCCTTCTGAATAGTTGGGTCCTGAAAGTGTAGAAAAAAGAATAGGCGGAATAGGGAGCCCCTTAGTGCGGTTGAGCTGCATTCTGGGCGTGTCGTAGTTGTGCCCCTCCCCTTATGCCCATGATATCTCTAAGGCGTAATTATGTACGCGTGGTACCGATATCACCATCTGGCGAGGGCTGGGGTTGGGGCCGCACTGCTATGCTTGCTCGGAACGTGCCAGCCGGCTTTGTTGTAGGTTACTTCGGGCTCGCTTGACGTTGTCCGGACGTTTAACACCTGGATTGGAGAATTGCCTTGAGAGGCTACTCTGTACTTCCGCTGTCAGGGCCGCCGTGTGCTCCTCCGTTCAGAGAGAGCGTTTGGTGTTTCCATTTACCGTGATGACTCCGCGAGGTCTTGGCATCTTGAGCTTGAGATATGCGTAGTGCGGGACCGCATTGAATTTTGCAAATGTGGTTCGTTCGAGCAGGGCGTGATAGCCACTGTGGAATGGGACTATGTCGAAGATTAACTCTTCGCTTCGGAAATTATCCGGGGATCCGAAGACCACTTCGAGTGTAACCGAGCCAGTACAACTGGCTTCTACACCTGGTATGACGCCTTTAAAGGTTGTCTTTGTGGGTTTAATCCTTGAGGGATCGATACCCATTTTTCGCACTGTATCCTGATAAAGCAGGTTCAGGCTACTGCTGCCATCCATTAGGACTCTGGTGAGGTGAAATACGTCGATAATTGGGTCTAGGACCAGTGCAGCGAATCCGCCGTGACGGATGCTAGTGGGGTGGTCCCTTCGATCAAAAGTGATCGGGCAGGAGGACCATGGGTTGAACTTTGGGGCGACTGGCTCCAACGCGTAGACGTCCTTGAGAGAATGCTTCCGCTCCCTTTTGGGGATATGGGTTGCGTATATCATGTTCACCGTCCGCACTTGCGGGAGGAATCCCTTCTGTCCTCTATTGTTCGGCGGCCGGGGCTCCTCCTCGTCATTGCTATGCAGCCCCTTGTCTCTGGTTTTGGCACTTAACTTGCCTGCCTGCTTGAACACCCAACAATCCCTATTGGTGTGGTTGGCTGGTTGTTCGGGGGTGCCGTGTATCTGGCACGAGCGATCAAGTATCTGGTCTAAACTGGATGGGCCCGGAGGGTTTCTTTTGAATGGCTTCTTCTGCTGACCGGGTTTAGAGCCTCTAAATCCGGCATTGACTGCCGTATCCTCAGTATTGTCGCCGTTAATGCGGCGCTTGTGCTTGTTGCGACGTGACCTGCCATTGTTGTCCTTGGTATCCGAATTGCCAGGGCTCTTGGTTATGTTATTGCTACGAGCTAGCTAGCTATCTTCTCCTGCACAAAAGCGGGTCATGAGTGTCATGAGGGCTGCCATAGATTTCGGCTTTTCTTGTTCCAGGTGCCGGGCAAGCCATTCGTCTCGGATGTTGTGCCTGAAGGCTGCAAGGGCCTCGGCGTCCGGACAGTCGACTATTTGATTTTTCTTGGTTAGGAACCGTGTCCAGAATTGTCTGGCCGATTCCTCTGGCTGCTAGATTATGTGGCTTAGGTCATCGGCGTCTGTTGGTCGCACGTAAGTGCCCTGGAAGTTGTGAAGGAATGCGGATTCCAGGTCCTCCCAGCAACTAATTGACTCTGCTGGCAGGCTGTTAAGCCAATGCTGAGCTGGTCCTTTAAGCTTGAGCGGGAGGTATTTGATGGCGTGTAGATCATCACCACGGGCCATGTGAATATGAAGGAGATAATCCTCGATCCATATTGCGGGATCTGTTGTGCCATCGTATGATTCGATGTTTACGGGTTTAAAACCCTCGGGGATTTGATGATCCATTACTTCGTCTGTGAAGCATAGTGGGTGCAGCGCCCCTGTACTGGGCTATATTGCGACGCAGCTCGGATGAGCTTGGTCTGTTGTATTCGGCTTGGCCGTATTTATCATATCCGGTGTGACGGTTGTCGTCATGTGAAGTGGGGCGCCCACGCGATCCGTAGATCGATCTTGTTTGCCTTGCCTTGTTCTCCAATATGTCTCGCAGATCTATTGCATCTCCCCGCACTCTGGTATTTTTTGAGCGGTGCCGGGGTGCGGCTTGGGTCGAGGGCCTAAAGGCCTCTCTGTCGCGGCCACGGGGTGGCCGATCGGGCACATCGTACGCTGGTGATGTAGGTTTAGTTGCTTCCTCCTCAAGTTGGGGTAGCAGCTGTTGGGTTTCGTAGTAATTTCAAAAATTTTCCTACGCGCACACAGGATCATGTGATGCATAGCAACGAGAGGAGAGTGTTGTCTACGTACCCAACGCAGACCGACTGCGGAAGCGATGACACGACGTAGAGGAAGTAGTCGTACGTCTTCACGATCCAACCGATCAAGCACCGAAACTACGGCACCTCCGAGTTCGAGCACACGTTCAGCTCGATGACGATCCCCGGACTCCGATCCAGCAAAGTGTCGGGGAAGAGTTTCGTCAGCACGACGGCGTGGTGATGATCTTGATGAACTACAGCAGCAGGGCTTCGCCTAAACTCCGCTACAGTATTATCGAGGAATATGGTGGCAGGGGGCACCGCACACGGCTAAGGAATCGATCACGTGGATCAACTTGTGTCAACTTGTGTGTTTAGAGGTGCCCCTGCCTCCGTATATAAAGGAGTAGAGAGGGGGAGGCTGGCCGGCCATAGAGGGAGGCGCAGGAGAGTCCTACTCCCTCTGGGAGTAGGATTCCTCCCCCCAATCCTAGTCCAACTAGGATTCCTCGGAGGGGAAGGGAGAGAGGGGGGCCGGCCACCTTCTCCTAGTCCTAATAGGACTAGGGGAGGGGGAAGAGGCGCAGCCATCTTGGGCTGCCCCTTTCTCCTTTCCACTAAGGCCCATGAAGGCCCATATGGCTCCCGGGGGGTTCCGGTAACCTCCCGGTAACCCGGTAAAATCCCGATTTCACCCGGAACACTTCCGATGTCCAAACATAGGCTTCCAATATATCAATCTTTACGTCTCGACCATTTCGAGACTCCTCGTCATGTCCGTGATCACATCCGGGACTCCGAACAACCTTCGGTACATCAAAATGCATAAACTCATAATATAACTGTCATCGTAACCTTAAGCGTGCGGACCCTACGGGTTCGAGAACAATGTAGACATGACCGAGACATGTCTCTGGTCAATAACCAATAGCGGGACCTGGATGCCCATATTGGCTCCTACATATTCTACGAAGATCTTTATCGGTCAGACCGCATAACAACATACGTTGTTCCCTTTGTCATCGGTATGTTACTTGCCCGAGATTCGATCGTCGGTATCCAATACCTAGTTCAATCTCGTTAACGGCAAGTCTCTTTACTCGTTCCGTAATACATCATCTCACAACTAACATATTAGTTGTAATGCTTGCAAGGCTTATGTGATGTGTATTACCGAGAGGGCCCAGAGATACCTCTCCGAAAATCGGAGTGACAAATCCTAATCTCGAAATACGCCAACCCAACATCGACCATTGGAGACACCTGTAGTACTCCTTTATAATCACCCATTTACGTTGTGACGTTTGGTAGTACCCAAAGTGTTCCTCCGGTAAACGGGAGTTGCATAATCTCATAGTCGTAGGAACATGTATAAGTCATGAAGAAAGCAATAGCAACATACTAAACGATCAGGTGCTAAGCTAATGGAATGGGTCATGTCAATCAGATCATTCTACTAATGATGTGACCTCGTTAATCAAATAACAACTCATTGTTCATGGTTAGGAAACATAACCATCTTTGATTAACGAGCTAGTCAAGTAGAGGCATACTAGTGACACTCTGTTTGTCTATGTATTCACACATGTATTATGTTTCCGGAAAATACAATTCTAGCATGAATAATAAACATTTATCATGATTATAAGGAAATAAATAATAACTTTATTATTGCCTCTAGGGCATATTTCCTTCAGTCTCCCACTTGCACTAGAGTCAAAAATCTAGATTACACTGTAATGAATCTAACACCCATGGAGCTTTGGTGCTGATCATGTTTTGCTCGTGGAAGAGGCTTAGTCAACGGGTCTGCAATATTCAGATCCGTATGTATCTTGCAAATCTCTATGTCTCCCACCTGGACTAGATCCCGGATGGAGTTGAAGCGTCTCTTGATGTGTTTGGTCCTTTTGTGAAATCTGGATTCCTTTGCCAAGGCAATTGCACCAGTATTGTCACAAAAGATTTTCATTGGACCCGATGCACTAGGTATGACACCTAGATCGGATATGAACTCCTTCATCCAGACTCCTTCATTTGCTGCTTCCGAAGCAGCTATGTATTCCGCTTCACATGTAGATCCCGCTACGACGCTTTGTTTAGAACTGCACCAACTGACAGCTCCACCGTTTAATGTAAACACGTATCCGGTTTGCGATTTAGAATCGTCCGGATCAGTGTCAAAGCTTGCATCAACGTAACCCTTTACGATGAGCTCTTTGTCACTTCCATATACGAGAAACATATCCTTAGTCCTTTTCAGGTATTTCAGGATGTTCTTGACCGCTGTCCAGTGATCCATTCCTGGATTACTTTGGTACCTCCCTGCTAAACTTATAGCAAGGCACACATCAGGTCTGGTACACAGCATTGCATACATGATAGAGCCTATGGCTGATGCATAGGGAACATCTTTCATATTCTCTCTATCTTCTGCAGTGGTCGGGCTTTGAGTCTTACTCAATTTCACACCTTGTAACACAGGCAAGAACCCTTTCTTTGCTTGATCCATTTTGAATTTCTTCAAAATTTTGTCAAGGTATGTGCTCTGTGAAAGTCCAATTAAGCGTCTTGATCTGTCTCTATAGATCTTAATGCCTAATATGTAAGCAGCTTCACCGAGGTCTTTCATTGAAAAACTTTTATTCAAGTATCCCTTTATGCTATCCAGAAATTCTATATCATTTCCAATCAGTAATATGTCATCCACATATAATATCAGAAATGCTACAGAGCTCCCACTCACTTTCTTGTAAATACAGGCTTCTCCGAAAGTTTGTATAAAACCAAATGCTTTGATCACACTATCAAAACGTTTATTCCAACTCCGAGAGGCTTGCACCAGTCCATAAATGGATCGCTGGAGCTTGCACACTTTGTTAGCTCCCTTTGGATCGACAAAACCTTCTGGTTGCATCATATACAACTCTTCTTCCAGAAATCCATTCAGGAATGCAGTTTTGACATCCATTTGCCAAATTTCATAATCATAAAATGCGGCAATTGCTAACATGATTCGGACGGACTTAAGCATCGCTACGGGTGAGAAGGTCTCATCGTAGTCAATTCCTTGAACTTGCCGAAAACCTTTTTGCGACAAGCCGAGCTTTGTAGACAGTAACATTACCATCAGCGTCAGTCTTCTTCTTAAAGATCCATTTATTCTCAATTGCTTGCCGATCATCGGGCAAGTCAACCAAAGTCCATACTTTGTTCTCATACATGGATCCCATCTCAGATTTCATGGCTTCTAGCCACTTTGCGGAATCTGGGCTCACCATCGCTTCTTCATAGTTCGTAGGTTCATCATGATCTAGTAGCATGACCTCCAGAACAGGATTACCGTACCACTCTGGTGCGGATCTTACTCTGGTTGATCTACGAGGTTCAGTAGTATCTTGATCTGAAGTTTCATGATCATTATCATTGGCTTCCTCACTAACTGGTGTAGGTGTCATTGAAACAGTTTTCTGTGATGAACTACTTTCCAGTAAGGGAGCAGGTACAGTTACCTCGTCAAGTTCTACTTTCCTCCCACTCACTTCTTTCGAGAGAAACTCCTTCTCTAGAAATGATCCATTCTTAGCAACGAATGTTTTGCCTTCGGATCTGTGATAGAAGGTGTACCCAACAGTTTCCTTTGGGTATCCTATGAAGACACATTTCTCCGATTTAGGTTCGAGCTTATCAGGTTGAAGTTTTTTCACATAAGCATCGCAGCCCCAAACTTTAAGAAACGACAACTTTGGTTTCTTGCCAAACCACAGTTCATAAGGCGTCGTCTCAACGGATTTTGATGGTGCCCTATTTAACGTGAATGCGGCCGTCTCTAAAGCATATCCCCAAAATGATAGCGGTAAATCAGTAAGAGACATCATAGATCGCACCATATCTAGTAAAGTACGATTACGACGTTCGGACACACCATTACGCTGTGGTGTTCCGGGTGGCGTGAGTTGCGAAACTATTCCACAGTTTTTCAAATGTACACCAAACTCGTAACTCAAATATTCTCCTCCACGATCAGATCGTAGAAACTTTATTTTCTTGTTACGATGATTTTCAACTTCACTCTGAAATTCTTTGAACTTCTCAAATGTTTCAGACTTATGTTTCATTAAGTAGATATACCCATATTTGCTTAAATCATCTGTGAAGGTGAGAAAATAACGATATCCGCCACGAGCCTCAATATTCATCGGGCCACATACATCGGTATGTATGATTTCCAACAAATCTGTTGCTCTCTCCATAGTACCGGAGAACGGTGTTTTAGTCATCTTGCCCATGAGGCACGGTTCGCAAGTACCAAGTGATTCATAATCAAGTGGTTCCAAAAGTCCATCAGCATGGAGTTTCTTCATGCGCTTTATACCGATATGACCTAAACGACAGTGCCACAAATAAGTTGCACTTTCATTATCAACTCTGCATCTTTTGGCTTCAACATTATGAATATGTGTATTACTACTATCGAGATTCAATAAGAATAGACCACTCTTCAAGGGTGCATGACCATAAAAGATATTACTCATATAAATAGAACAACCATTATTCTCTGATTTAAATGAATAACCGTCTCGCATTAAACAAGATCCAGATATAATGTTCATGCTCAACGCTGGCACCAAATAACAATTACTTAGGTCTAATATTAATCCCGAAGGTAGATGTAGAGGTAGCGTGCCGACTGCGATCACATCGACTTTGGAACCGTTTCCCACGCGCATCGTCACCTCGTCCTTTGCCAGTGCCCGCTTATTCCGTAGTCCCTTTGTTCACCTTGCCATCCTTCTTATCCGCCAAATACTTGGGACAGTTCCGCTTCCAGTGACCAGTCTGCTTGCAGTAGAAGCACTCAGTTTCAGGCTTAGGTCCAGACTTGGGTTTCTTCTCTTGAGCAGCAACTGGCTTGCTGTTCTTCTTGAAGTTCCCTTTCTTCTTTCCTTTGCCCTTTTTCTTGAAACTAGTGGTTTTGTTAACCATCAACACTTGATGCTCCTTTTTGATTTCTACCTCCGCAGCTTTCAGCATTGCGAAGAGCTCGGGAATAGTCTTGTTCATCCCTTGCATATTATAGTTCATCACGAAGCTCTTGTAGCTTGGTGGCAGTGATTGGAGAATTCTGTCAATGACGCAATCATCCGGAAGATTAACTCCCAATTGAATCAAGTGATTATTATACCCAGACATTTTGAGTATATGCTCACTGACAGAACTGTTCTCCTCCATCTTGCAGCTATAGAACTTATTGGAGACTTCATATCTCTCAATTCGGGCATTTGCTTGAAATATTAACTTCAACTCCTGGAACATCTCATATGCTCCATGACGTTCAAAACGTCGTTGAAGTCCCGATTCTAAGCCGTAAAGCATGGTACACTGAACTATTGAGTAGTCATCAGCTTTGCTCTGCCAGACGTTCATAACATCTGGTGTTGCTCCAGCAGCAGGCCTGGCACCCAGCGGTGCTTCCAGGACGTAATTCTTCTGTGCAGCAATGAGGATAATCCTCAAGTTACGGACCCAGTCCGTGTAATTGCTACCATCATCTTTCAACTTTGCTTTCTCAAGGAACGCATTAAAATTCAACGGAACAACAGCACGAGCCATCTATCTACAATCAACATAAACAAGCAAGATACTTTTAGGGACTAAGTTCATGATAAATTTTAAGTTCAATTAATCATATTACTAAAGAACTCCCACTTAGATAGACATCCCTCTAATCCTCTAAGTGATCACGTGATCCAAATCAACTAAACCATGTCCGATCATCACGTGAGATGGAGTAGTTTCATCGGTGAACATCATTATGTTGATCATATCTACTATATGATTCACGCTTGACCTTTCGGTCTCCGTGTTCCGAGGCCATATCTGCATATGCTAGGCTCGTCAAGTTTAACCTGAGTATTCTGCGTGCGCAACTGTTTTGCACCCGTTGTATTTGAACGTAGAGCCTATCATACCCGATCATCACGTGGTGTCTCAGCACGAAGAACTTTCGCAACGGTGCATACTCAGGGAGAACACTTCTTGATAATTTAGTGAGAGATCATCTTATAATGCTACCGTCAATCAAAGCAAGATAAGATGCATAAAAAGATAAACATCACATGCAATCAATATAAGTGATATGATATGGTCATCATCATCTTGTGCTTGTGATCTCCATCTCCGAAGCACCGTCATGATCACCATCGTCACCGGCGCGACACCTTGATCTCCATCGTAGCATCGTTGTCGTCTCGCCAATCTTATGCTTCCACGACTATCACTACCGTTTAGTAATAAAGTAAAGCATTACATCGCGATTGCATTGCATACAATAAAGCGACAACCATATGGCTCCTGCCAGTTGCCGATAACTTGGTTACAAAACATGATCATCTCATACAATAAAATTCAGCATCATGCCTTGACCATATCACATCACAACATGCCCTGCAAAAACAAGTTAGACGTCCTCTACTTTGTTGTTGCATGTTTTACGTGGCTGCTACGGGCTTAAGTAAGAACCAATTTCACCTACGCATCAAAACCACAACGATAGTTTGTCAAATAGACTCCGTTTTAACCTTCGCAAGGACCGGGCGTAGCCATACTTGGTTCAACTAAAGTTGGAGAGGCAGTCGCCCGCAAGCCATCTCTGTGCAAAGCACGTCGAGGGAACCGGTCTCGCGTAAGCGTACGCGTAAGGTTGGTCCGGGTCGTCTCGTCCAACAATACCGCTGAACCAAAATATGACATGCTGGTAGGCAGTATGACTTGTATCGTCCACAACTCACTTGTGTTCTACTCGTGCATATAACATCAACATCATTAACCTAGGCTCTGATACCACTGTTGGGTTTCGTAGTAATTTCAAAAATTTTCCTACGCGCACACAGGATCATGTGATGCATAGCAACGAGAGGAGAGTGTTGTCTACGTACCCAACGCAGACCGACTGCGGAAGCGATGACACGACATAGAGGAAGTAGTCGTACGTCTTCACGATCCAACCGATCAAGCACCGAAACTACGGCACCTCCGAGTTCGAGCACACGTTCAGCTCGATGACGATCCCCGGACTCCGATCCAGCAAAGTGTCGGGGAAGAGTTTCGTCAGCATGACGGCGTGGTGATGATCTTGATGAACTACAGCAGCAGGGCTTCGCCTAAACTCCGCTACAGTATTATCGAGGAATATGGTGGCAGGGGGCACCGCACACGGCTAAGGAATCGATCACGTGGATCAACTTGTGTCAACTTGTGTGTTTAGAGGTGCCCCTGCCTCCGTATATAAAGGAGTAGAGAGGGGGAGGCTGGCCGGCCATAGAGGGAGGCGCAGGAGAGTCCTACTCCCTCTGGGAGTAGGATTCCTCCCCCCAATCCTAGTCCAACTAGGATTCCTCGGAGGGGAAGGGAGAGAGGGGGGCCGGCCACCTTCTCCTAGTCCTAATAGGACTAGGGGAGGGGGAAGAGGCGCAGCCACCTTGGGCTGCCCCTTTCTCCTTTCCACTAAGGCCCATGAAGGCCCATATGGCTCCCGGGGGGGTTCCGGTAACCTCCCGGTAACCCGGTAAAATCCCGATTTCACCCGGAACACTTCCGATGTCCAAACATAGGCTTCCAATATATCAATCTTTACGTCTCGACCATTTCGAGACTCCTCGTCATGTCCGTGATCACATCCGGGACTCCGAACAACCTTCGGTATATCAAAATGCATAAACTCATAATATAACTGTCATCGTAACCTTAAGCGTGCGGACCCTACGGGTTCGAGAACAATGTAGACATGACCGAGACATGTCTCTGGTCAATAACCAATAGCGGGACCTGGATGCCCATATTGGCTCCTACATATTCTACGAAGATCTTTATCGGTCAGACCGCATAACAACATACGTTGTTCCCTTTGTCATCGGTATGTTACTTGCCCGAGATTCGATCGTCGGTATCCAATACCTAGTTCAATCTCGTTACCGGTAAGTCTCTTTACTCGTTCCGTAATACATCATCTCACAACTAACATATTAGTTGTAATGCTTGCAAGGCTTATGTGATGTGTATTACCGAGAGGGCCCAGAGATACCTCTCCGACAATCGGAGTGACAAATCCTAATCTCGAAATACGCCAACCCAACATCGACCATTGGAGACACCTGTAGTACTCCTTTATAATCACCCATTTACGTTGTGACGTTTGGTAGTACCCAAAGTGTTCCTCCGGTAAACGGGAGTTGCATAATCTCATAGTCATAGGAACATGTATAAGTCATGAAGAAAGCAATAGCAACATACTAAACGATCAGGTGCTAAGCTAATGGAATGGGTCATGTCAATCAGATCATTCTACTAATGATGTGACCTTGTTAATCAAATAACAACTCATTGTTCATGGTTAGGAAACATAACCATCTTTGATTAACGAGCTAGTCAAGTAGAGGCATACTAGTGACACTCTGTTTGTCTATGTATTCACACATGTATTATGTTTCCGGAAAATACAATTCTAGCATGAATAATAAACATTTATCATGATTATAAGGAAATAAATAATAACTTTATTATTGCCTCTAGGGCATATTTCCTTCAGCAGCCTGCGCTTTGGGTAGCTCTTGGAGGGGCGTTTGAGTTTATACTCTTTGGCCGCCAGGACTTCGGTCCATCTATCGGCTAGCAAGTCTTGGTCAGCTCTAAGCCGCTGTTGTTTTTTCTTGAGGCTGCTTGCCGTGGCCATAAGCCTGCGTTTGAAATGCTCTTGTTCGACGGGATCCTCTGGCACAACGAATTCGTCGTCGTCGAGGCTTGCCTCGTCTTCGGAGGGAGGCATATAATTGTCGTCCTCGACCTCCCTATCAGCCGCTCTCTCATGAGGGCTGGCTCCTTCGTCCTCCTGCACTAAATCCTGCTGGAGGGGGTTGTCTTCGGCACTGTCCGACGTGTTGTTATCTCTGGTGCCGGACTCGCCGTTTTTACTTTGGCGGGATTTAGAGCGGCACCGCTGACGTCGGCGCTTGGGTTGCTTCTTGGAGGGGTCGTCCTCCGTTTTTTCATCGCCATCCCCTGCTTTGGGGGTGTCCACCATGTATATGTCATATGACGAGGTGGCTTTCCAGTTCCCTATAGGTGCTGGTTCTTGGTTGTCTCCTTCATCGGCGTCCATACCGTCGATGTCTTCGGAGTCGAAGTCGAGCATGTCGGTTAAATCGTCGACAGTGGCTACAAAGTGGGTGGTGGGTGGGCTTCGAATTTCTTCGTCGTCTATATCCCAACCATGCTGACCGTAATCCGGCCAGGGCTCACCTGACATAGAGAGAGATTTTAGTGAATTCAGGATACCGCCAAAGGGCGAGTGCTGAAAGACGTCCGTGGCGGTGAACTCCATGATCGGAGCACAATCGGGTTCGATCGGAAGAGGTGCGGAAGATTCAGAGTTCGGAACAGAGTCCGGCACCCTGGAGTCATAGGCCTCGCCAAGGACTGGGCTGGTGTTCGGCTCTATCACCATAGGTATTGCGGCACCTGGGGCCGCGTCCGACCGTCCGTCCCCGATTGGCGCGGTTGGCTCCGAGCTAATGGTTGGAGCGGGCACCTGAGCGACGCTCCAGGCGTTGTCCGGCAGCAGAGCTAAATCATGCCCATCGTGACAATGCGGCGTGCTCGGCCGTGGCTCGAATCCGTCAAAGATCAAGTCCCCGCGGATGTCGGCCCTGTAGTTTAAACTTCCAAACCTGACCTGATGGCTAGGGGCGTAGCTTTCGATCTGCTCGAGATGGCCAAGTGAGTTGGCCCGCAGTGCGAAGCCGCCGAATATGAAGATCTGTCCGGGGAGAAATGTCTCACCCTAGACCGCGTCGTGGTTGATGATTGAAGAAGCCATCGGGCCTAAAGGTGACGACACAGAGGAACTCTCAATGAAAGCACCGATGTCGGTGTCAAAACCGGCGGATCTCGGGTAGGGGGTCCCGAACTGTGCGTCTAGGCGGATGGTAACAGGAGACAAGGGACACGATGTTTTTACCCAGGTTCGGGCCCCCTCGATGGAGGTAAACCCTACTCCTGCTTGATTAATATTGATGATATGGGTAGTACAAGAGTGGATCTACCACAAGATCAGAGAGGCTAAACCCTATTAGCTAGCCTATGGTATGATTGTTGTTCGTCCTATGGACTAAAACTCTCCGGTTTATATAGACACCGGAGAGGGCTAGGGTTACACAGAGTCGGTTACAAGGGGAGGAGATCTTCATCTCGTATCGCCAAGCTTGCCTTCCACGCCAAGTCCCATCTGGACACGGGACGGAGTCTTCAATCTTGTATCTTCATAGTCCGGGAGTCTGGACAAAGGTCATAGTCCGGCCATCCGGACACCCCCTAATCCAGGACTCCCTCAGCCAGGATGATGAAGATGGCCACCGGTGATGGGTTCCTCCTCTGGCAGGGTGCTGGAACGGGCTCCCAAGAGGTTTTTTGTGGCTACAGAGGCTTGCGGCGGCGGAACTCCCGATCTATCTTGATTTCTGATGGTTTTAGGGTACGTAGGGATATATAGGCGAAAGAAGTCGGTCGGGAGGTGCTCGAGGGGCCCACGAGACAAGGGGACACCACCCTGTAAGGGGGGTGCGCCCTCCTATCTCGTGGCCTCCTCGAGGATCTTCTGACGTGGACTCCAAGTCTCCCGGATCATATTCTTCCAAAAAATAACTTTGCTGAAGGTTTCATTATGTTTGGACTCCATTTGGACTTTGTTTGATATTCCTTTTCTTCAAAATACTGAAACAGGCAATAAAAAAACAATATGGGCCGGGCCTCCGGTTAGTAGGTTAGTCCCAAAAATGATATAAATGTGTAAAATAAAGCCCATAAACATCCAAAAGGGGTAATATAATAGCGTGGAACTATCAAAAATTATAGATACGTTGGAGACGTATCAGTATACTGTGTGACAACATAACTGCATTGCTTACACTTCCGCACTGCATCGCGTACAAATCAGAACTGCAATTGTGTATACATGTGTGTATTTCATCGTTTTTTGCGTGCCTTTGTTGTATGCTTCGGCGATCTACATTGCGTAACTGAATGCACTGCATACTTCTACCGCCACGTACTGCATCTTGTTTTTGCCTGTACTTACTGCAGTCCCTGGTACGGGAGGGGTAGGGAAATGGGGAGGGGGGCACTTTTTTTTGAACTTATTGTTTTTTCTTAGTCGGTCTTGTTGGGCCTGTGTTCGGGTAGTTTAGAGACGCATGTACATGGTCAATTTTTGTGTGGATGGGGCCGGTATCATTTGGGTGATCAATTTTTTTCTTTGTATTTTTTCAATGTCGGGGAGTGCACTGCTTTTTGGTAAATCATCAGTGCACTGCATTGATCAGGGTTATGTACTGGATGTAAACTTCATTTCGTACTGCATGTACAGTTCTCATTTTTGTTCCTGTGTTTTTACTTTTTTGTAACCTTTTTTTCGAATGTATGGGACTGCACTGCTTAGAAAATTACAGTTATACTGCATTGGTTATGGTCATGTACTGCACGTTCATGTACTTTCGCACTGCGTTTATTATTTCCGTGTTCCCGTTTTTTTCATCGCTGTGTTCTATGCCGTGTATATATTCATCTACATAATGCGGAACTGGATTGCTATAGCGTACTGCATCGCGTAATGAAATGCACTGCATTTTTCTAGTACTGCGTACTGCATTTGTTTTTTTGCCTGTGCTTACTGCACTATACGGGAGGTTTAGGGGGAGAGGGGAGGGGGGCACTTTTTTTTGTGTGGCACTTATTTGAAGGTAGACTTTTTTTTCGGATGCGTTTTCTTAACATGCATGTTGTTTTTTATTTTAACTTTTTTTACAAACTGTATGTATTTTATTTTTGTTTTACCATTTGAACTTGATGATTCTTCATAGAGAACTGCATCATGTGCGTTTTTGTTTTTGTTTTTTAGTAATATGTGCATTTTGATGTAGACTGGCTTATTTTATCCGGGCCGTTTTTGGGCCGGCCTGTTTTTTGTGACCCTTTTTGCAACACGCGGGCCTCCTACGTATCCCTTCCAGGCTATTGCACCGCTCCACTGTCAGAGAGAGAGAGACTGAGAACAATCCCCTCTCCTCTCTTGTAGTTTCTCCCGAGGCATCTCTCCCTCGAGCAAAACCGCCATCGCGTGCAGCAACCACCGTCGCCCGGGGAATCGCTGCCCTCAAGAGGTCCTTATTCCTGCATTCTGCGTCGCTGTCCGCTCCGTGAGCCCTTGCCGCTGTGCTCCCGCAGCCCTTTCATGTATGTTCCCGTCGTCGCCCCCCCTTCCCCCTTCCCGCTGCCGTTGCCCCACACTTTTTTGTGGTACGTTCCGCTTGGCCTCGGTGTTGATCGTCCCCTCATCTTGTTTTTTTATTCTTGTAGTTGCTGTTGCTTTTTTTGCTTGTGTAATTTTTCCATAGGCAGTCGATTTTATCTCGTTTTGAAGTCGATAGTTGTGTGTAGCAATGTGGATCTAGGGTTTCGTGAGATTTTTGCCGATTTTGTTGCTTATGTCTGTCACTTCGTCCTTGTGCTGCAGGGAAACGCTATGTCTTCGTCGAGCAGAGTGGGTGAAGGAGTTCAGGGTATGTGGAGTGCTTATTTTAGGCTTTGTTTATTTTGTTTGATGTTTATCTACTTTCCTAATTCATCCTGCATATTGGTTTATGCTCTGTTAGTTGTCAGCGTTCATTTGCATTATTTTGTCATGTGATGTTTTGTAATTTCTGTTTTCTGGTTTTTTAATCTAGTAGGTGATTGCAGTGCTCATAATGATACACCAATTGACTCTCCTTGTCCTGGTGGTAAGGATCATGGTGTTGAGGGAGGACATCAAGTGAATTCGCTGATTGAATCTTCTCCCATAAGTGTGGCCCCTCCTTCTGGTATGTGATTAATTTTCTTATTTTTGTGTATGCTAGTTGCTTGATGTTTGCAGAAATTGGTGTTGCTTTGTTTTATCTAGTCCGACATTTTTGTTGTGAACAATCGTGAATTTAGTATATGCAGCACTACATTTATTTTTATATGTGAACTCCACTGTATGTGTGTGTGAACTGCATTGTTGTTTTATTCAAGTTTTTTGTACAATGCATTATTTTTATTTTGAGTTTATGGTTGGAGCACTGCATTTATATGTCTAACTGTACTGCATTTGTTCTTTTTGTGCAATTTTTAACGAGCATAGTCAAACTTTATTTTTGACGCAGTGTCTGTTTTCCATGCTGGGGCGCCTGGGTTTGAGGAGGTTACTCAATTGATTGACCATTATTTTGCAGAGGGTAATGTTGGTGTGGGCTTTGATCAGAGACGTCATGTCTTGTCTGAAACACAATCGCAGTCTGTTGATGGTACAGAGGAAGTTACACAGGATTGGATGGTCCCGGAACAGCTTCGTCAATATGAGTTGAAGCAAAGCAAGAAGAAGCTGAGGTTTGAAATTGAGTCAAAAGAGTTTGCGGAGAAGGAGAAGCAGAGGAGATCTGCAGATGGTGCCAAGGGTGGTAAATTTGGCAAGGTGAAGCAGCCTTCTTTGCAGAAGAAGAGGTTGACTACTGTTGCTGAGGAAGGTGGTACACCTCGGCGGAGTCCATGTGTTGCTGGAATGAAGAAGAATCTTGGCAAGAGAACTACTGAAGCTGGTGGAAGTGATGATCCTCAGCGCAAACGACTACATGTCACTGAAGGTCCCAATTCTGATGACGACGACTTTGTGCTTGCTGATTATGTGAAGGGTGTTCATCCTTCTAGACGCAAAGACTGTGGTTCATCTAAGAGTCTACCCAAGCGTGCCCGTGATGATGTCGACGAAGATGTTGGTGGTGACTCTGGCGAGGAGGTGGATGCTGCTCCAAAGGTTTGTTGAAGTGCACTGCATTTGTTTCCTTCATTTGTTATTCTTTCTGTATTTTCTATGTCTCTTTTTTTATGCCTAGTCTTCTAATGTGGACTGCATTTCCCTTTACACAGAGGAAAAAGTCTAGTAAGAGCAATGCAACTGAAGATGATGCTGAGGGAGATGATTCTCAATTTAACAAGACCGTACGGTTGTCGCTTCCCACTGTTTGCAAGGCTGCTTCTTTGTTGAAAGAGGCGCATTGCAGCCGTGTTAGGGATGCTGGATTTGGTGTTGTCTTTGATCTAACAGTAAAGAAAAATGTGTTGCGCATTCTTATGTGCTATCTGATGGGAGTGATTGACCCTGCCACCATGGTAATGGACTTTGGGAATGGCAGGGTTCTGCGAATCAATCGTGATGCAGTTCATC
This sequence comes from Triticum aestivum, assembly GCF_018294505.1. Taxonomy (NCBI): domain Eukaryota; kingdom Viridiplantae; phylum Streptophyta; class Magnoliopsida; order Poales; family Poaceae; genus Triticum; species Triticum aestivum. Next base: position 313,878,615 of record NC_057798.1, read on the forward strand.
ACATTTTTGATTTACCTATGGGACGTCACACTTCACCCATGCCTGCTTCCAGCGGTCATGATGAATCGTTGACTTCCCTCAAGGATGAGCTTGGCTTTGACCGTTCAAAAAGTATAGATGTCAAGGACTTTGCTTGAGAAGTTGAAGGTGTTGGTGGAGGAAGATGATTATGTGAGTGTTGACCTTGCTGTGAAGGTGTTCTTCTTGATACTTTACCAGAATTTGCTGTGCCCAAGGCCTGCAGTTCATTTGGGTAGAGTTGTTGCGATGGTAGAGAACATGGATTATGCGGCTATGGCTCAAATGGACTTTTGTCAGCTTGTTGTTGATGAGTTGCAGGTAGCTGTGGTTAGGTGGCAAACAAAAGGCAGTAAGCAGAACTGTGCAGAGGGTTGTGCCATTGTCCCCCTGATTATGTATCTTGACTACTTGAAGCTTCGCAAATTTTTAGTCATGCACACGTTGACGCCACGCGCGTCATACCTGACGACCAAGGACCTGATGAAGTTGTACAATGAGGATGTGCTTGTGAAGGGAAAGATTTACTTGGAAAGTGACAAATTTGGGAAGCTACCGGTTAGTGCATCTGATTTTTTAATATCAGATTTTAAAAAAAATGTGCAGCCATTATAAATGTGAACTTTTCTAGGACTCACATGTGTACTTCTCTTTGCATGTTGTCTTTTTTTGCAGTGGAAGGCGTCAGGTGATATTGTGTACAACCGTCCTGTTGCAGTTGTACATGGCAGCTCTTATGCAGGGCCTAGCACTCATGCTAGGTTTTATGAGCCTATCTGTAGCCAGCTTCCTGCCTGTGATGATGAGGTGCCACATACTTGTGGTTTCATGCCTCGACAGATGTTTGATAATACAAGCTCTTATAAATAGACATTTGTCGGCGGAAAAAAACACGAGGAGATGGATGAGCTTCTTCTGAAGGTTTTGAAGTTGACTGAAGATTTGCCAACCTCTGGTGACAGGTTGAGGACAGTTGCTAGATTTTTCCCTGTTGGCCATGGCCCACGAGATGAAGATATTGTTGCTGCTCACAATTTTGATTGTGGTGTGATTGAAAGCCTGAAGATTGCAGTGACAAATGTTCGGTCTTCATATGCTCAATTGAGACATTCACAATAAGAAAAACGCGGTCGGTATGAGAAGGATGCTGGGCATATTTTGGACAAAATGACCCGTCAGGACGCTGGCGTTGGCGCTGAGAATGTATGTTCTAGGTTTTTTGCGGCTTTGAACCTCTTTTTTTGTGTATTATGTTGACTGCTCCTCACTATTTTTGTTTTTTTTGTTATAGGCTGGAGTGGAATCTTTTGGTGTCGATGGAACTAGAGACGATGGAGTTGGTCAGGTATAAATACTCTTGCCATGTCTGTTCTGCCATGCATCCCTTTTGTTTGGTTCCCATTTTTTTGTTTTTTTGTGTACTTCATTGTTGTGAAGTGTGTACTGCTTGTGCATAGTTGAAGTTTTTTCTTTTTTGGTCGGTACCATCTTATTTCTCATTTTTGGTTTTCTCTGTGCTCGTAGACTGTTGTTGCTACTTGTGATGTGCACAAAGAGACCTACGATGGCTCTGGGAAGGATGAGGTCTTGGCTGATGCATCGTCCCCTCTGGATGTTGTAGCTGATAAGGTATAGTTGTATTACTTGTTCTGTTAGTGGGTTGTAATCTAATTTTTTTGTTGTTTGTTATAAACTTGATGTACGCTGTTATGTTCATCCATATGCATTTTCATTTACATATGTTAGCTGCAACAGTTTTACATGTGTGAGCTTCATTGTTTGACAGAAGTGAACTGCAGTTCTTTTGGCATGCGCGGTCCATACTGATTTACATATGTGAGCTTCAGTATTTAACATAACTGAACTGCAGCGTTTGTCAAAGTGAACTGCAGTTCTTTTTTTAATGTATATGTGGGTTGCAGTTGTAGTTGTGTTTGACACACGTGTGTTGGAGTTATTTTGCATATGTGGTCTGTAGTTGTTATGTGTATGTTGCCAGCAGCCTTTTGACATAAGTGTGTTGTGTGTTGTTGTGTTAGTTATCCCCACGCTCATTTTTGTGTTACTGTGTGTTTTTTAAACTTTCCATAGGTTGGAGAAGAAAATGTGGAAGTTCACTTTGATCTGAATCAGGGCAGTTATGCTGTTGATGGCCGTGGCAGTGTTGATGCTTCTGTATCGGTTGCCGTTGACTGTGCAGATCCTTCTGTAGCTCAAGGATCCCATGATGTTGTTCCCACCAGTCGGCATGAAGATTCTGATGTTGGCATTGAAAAGCCACTGGAGAATGTTGCCACTGCTGCTAGTGTTGTTGCTTCCCCTGTCTGTTTGGTGTCCAATGATGTTCCAGAAGTATCGAGAGTGGAGCCTCATGTAGTTGAAGTATCTAAGGACGTTGCTGTTGACCAGACTGTTGTAAATCCAGAGAATGCTGATGTTGCTACAGAAGGAAAGTCCAGTGAGGTTGTGGTGGATTCGTCGCAACCTATGCAAGAAAATATTTTGCTCAGCTCTGAAGAACAGCAGCCTGAAGACTCTGACACTGAAGGCAAGAGTTTTTTTAACAGTGCAGTTTGAAGTTTTTCTCATTCATGTTGTTTGATTACTATGGCATCTGTATTAGATGTTTAATGATAAGTGCAACTTGATCTTTTGTCTATGATTTTCAAAATAGCTAGCAGAATTTCCTTATCTTAATATTTAAACTTCATTGTTTGGATAAGTGAACTTCATCTTTTTTATTACAGATGACGAACTTCCTTTTGTGACACCATCGAGCATTGATCCAGCTCTTCTGAAAAGATACAATGAGTTGTACGCTGCTGTTACGAGGGCTCAGAAGGACAAGAAGAAGAAGTATGGTTTTTTAGAAATTGTTTTGTTCATATGTATTATCTAATTTTTGTATTTACCCCTTTTTCTTTGTTGTTATTTTTTTAGTATCTTATGTTTCAGTTTTTCATGAAAAATTCAGGGACATGATTGCTTTTAAAACTGAGATGGGTGATATTAGCATTGGCAAAGTTGGTCAATCCTTTTGGGATAAAGGGATGCTCACTACAATACTTGTAGATCTTGGGGTTTCTTTGCTGGTAGATAAGTTTAAGGGATCTCCGACAATGGTTGTCTCATACCATATTTGTGTAAGAATGCATAAATTTTTGTTTTATTCTTTGATTTTCTTTTCTGATTTCGTGCGACGACCTGTTTTGCTTGAGCACTATTTGATTTTTGGTTTTGTTTCGGCAGACAAATATTTGGAATGGTGGTACTGTAGGCAGGAGTGTTAAAATGATGTTCTCCTCAAAAGCCGAGGAGCGTGTTGATAAAAAGGATATGGCGAGAGACGTTTTTATGTGTTGAAAACTATATTTTGTCTGTTTTGTTTTTATAGCGTTCTGTTTTTTCTTCTTGTAATAATTTTATTTATTTTTTCATGCTTCCAACAGGTCCTTTTTGCAACTTTTGATCCACCAGATATGAGGGATGGTGTTGGTCATTATTGTGTAGTTGCGTTAAATGTGAAAGAAAGGCGGTTTGAATTTCTTGACTTGCTCAACAAACCTGGCAGGCGTGATGCGGTCAGGGTTTTTAGGAGGATGGTTAAAAATATCAAGCGTGCATGGAAAGAAGGGAGCTCAAGTTCTGATGAGCCGCTAAATCCTCCTACACTTGATGGATTTGTGTTGAAACATGTCATTGTCCCATTGGAGCCAAATGGGTGCGTTCTTTACAGCCCTTCTGTGTCATACTGTTCAAGTTTTTTTTTCACTTCATTTTTGTGAAACTGATGTTTTTTATTCTTTTTATTGCAGGCATGATTGTGGATTCTATATGTTTCAATTCTTGCACACATGGGATGGTGTTCGAGTTGCTAAGTTTGCGGTGGAGCACATTGGCTACATCAGAAAGGCCATGCTATACAGCTGGCTAACATCGAGGAAGTGTTGCCTTGATTTAACATCACTTCTAATTTTTACAGATAAAGGTTGTTTTATTGAACTTCTTTATCCTCCCTTTATTTTTTTGTCTACTACTTGGTTCCGCTTCTTTATGGTCAAGTGAGCTGCATTATCTTTATATGTGGGCTACATTGCTGTATACAAGTGTGGGCTGCATTGATGTAGACTAGTGTGCTGTAATGCTGTAGACAAGTGGGCTGCATTGCTGTATACAAGTGTGGGCTGCATTGATGTAGACTAATGTGCTGCAATGCTGTAGACAAGTGGGCTGCATTGCTGTATACAAGTGTGGGCTGCATTGCTGTATACAAGTGCTAGATGCATTGATGTAGAGAAGTGTGCTGCATTG
>NC_057798.1:313883195-313885940 GCF_018294505.1 Triticum aestivum
GATAAGTGGGCTGTATTGATGTATACAAGTGTGGGCTGCATTGATGTATACAAGTGTGGGCTGCATTGCTCTAGAGAAGTGTGCTGCATTGCTGTAGAGAAGTGGGCTGCATTGCTGTATACAAGTAGACTGCATTCTATTTTTCTGTATACATGTTTTTTGGTTTTTGTGTTTTGGCTGAGTGCTTCCATGTATTTTCTGCACATTTTTAGGTTTTGATGGGGGGCTTCATGAAGGCTATACGTCACTGTTTGAGTCCCAGGGTTCTGAGGTGGTTATGGAGGATTGTGTCATTGAAATCTCTCCAAATAATTCTGGTTCTTTGGCTAGAGATGGTTTGAACACAAATGTGGTGTCTGGACCTGATGGTGGATGTGTCTCTCGACCTAGCTCTCCACACGATGTATATGATGTTGATGATGATGATTTTGTTACGCCGTGTGCACGTGTCACTAGGACTAGGAGTGCAGCAATTAATCGTCCTCCTTTGGATGAGGTTGAAGTATTTTCAAACAAGAGGGCAGGTGAGAGGGCTTTTAAGTTGAGATGCTCTATAGAGAAATTGAAGCCTCGGAGGTTCAAATATATTGATGAGGCGATTAAAATAAAGGATCTTGTTCTCAGCGAAGATTTTGTAACCAAATACCGCGAGTAAGTTTTATGTGATGTGTGTGCCCTTCATCCCTTTTGTGTGTTTTGATTTTAATTCTAATTTTATTGATCGCATCTATGTATGTTTACTGCAGGAATGCGTTCTTTATGGTGCATGGTCCTTTTAGTGATGTCGATACTTACAATATCGACTATATCTATGATAAATTTGGCAAAGGAGCTTTAATGGATTCGTATATCATGGATTTTGTCATCAAGTACTGGAAGCAAGACCCTGAATTAGGTTTAGCTTATCAATCCGGTGAACGTGTGCTACTTTCACCTTTATTTATCACGGTAAACGTTTGCTGTCATTCTTTCCTATTGCACTGGCTTTTTCATGTCCATGCCTGCTTGCATTGTTTATTCTTTTTTTTCATGTCCTTTTTTTGTTCTTCTTTGTGTGCAGTACGTTCTTCAAATGGAAACCTCTGTGGCGAGAGATAATGACGAAAATCCTGTGTTGCTAGTTGTGCATAGCTCATTTGTTTTAGAAGATGCAGTTAATCAGTTCAAGTTTTTTGTGAGCGACGACGCAAACCCGTTGGATGCAAAACTGGTATGTTCATTGTTTTTTGTCATTTATTTTTCCTAGTTTGTTGCATTTCTTTTTATAGTTATTTTTGGAATAGTGGTCCTGGTGCTACATGTCGAAAGAACTTTTCATTTCATTTTTTTATGTGAACAGATTATGATGCCGCGATTCAAGGATGGTCATTATTCCTTATACACGATGAACCAGCATCGCCAGATGCTTGATATCCATGACAATAGGAAGTACACTGGCCATCCTGATGTCATGACAAGGTGGCGCAGGACTGACTACCACGCAGATTGCACTGAAGTGGTATGCCATTTTTTCTTGCCAAGCGTAAAGCTTTTTTGTGTTTCTCCTATTGCATTTTTTTCATAAACTATACATGCAAATTTTAGCACACAACAACTGTTTATGTAGTGCACTGCAACATATGCGCGACAGAACTGCATTTTTCTCACGTGCACTTAAAAGAGGGATTGTCTAGACGTTTGAGAACAACTTTTATATTTTTTTGGTTCGTTTGAATATCAACTTTGCTCCATGATGTGTGTTATTTTTACCTTGTGCTTCCTTTTTTTTGCCAGATGAGGAGGATGACTCAGCTGCTGAAGGTGATTTATGGTGAAAAAATGTATAAATCGAAGAACCACCCTGACTGGTTAAATTGGCAGAGAAGCCATCTTACCCGGTCGTGCCAGCGCAGGGAGCAAATGAGTGCGGAATCTATGTTCTGAGGATGACGCAGTTGTATGACGGGCAACGTCTAGTTGAGAAAATTTTGAAGTCCAACGTAACACCTTCTCTGTTTTCTTTTCACTTTTTTGTTCTTTATGACAACCTTTTTTTTAATCACTAGTGTGTATTTTTTCTTTTTTCAGCCCGCTGTTGAAGATTGGAAGGCGGAGTACATGTTCCAGCTGCTGTTCAATCCTTCGAACATGTTCTGTTATGAAGACATGCCGCTTGAGCTACGTGAACTGATTGCGGACCTCAGACTCACTTCCCAGTCGCAATCGCAGACGCAGTCGCAGACATAGTAACAGTCATTTGGGGCACTGTTTTCTACTGGGGGTTTGATGTTGTGTATGTGTGTGCTAACTAAGGTAGATAGTGTATGAAAAAGACTTTTTTTTCTGTCGTTGTGTTTTTCTTGTTCTTTTATGGAGCAGTATATGTGGACGAATTTCTATATGTATGTGCATTTTATATCAATAACTCATACAGTATATATAAGTGTATAATTTTATTTTTTGTTCACGACCACGGTCTATGTGAACTGGCATTTGTCATGCTTATATGTATGGTATGTGTTTGATAAACTGCATCGCATTTGATGCCGAACTTCTTTGTCCAACAAAAAGCACTGCATTTTTTTGTCTTTCAAGTTCAGTGTTGCATGTGTCTGCATGCCGAAACTGCATTGCTTTATGATACCGCACTGCTTTTTTTGCCAAAACAAAAGGCACTCCTTTTGCCTAAAGTTGCGTTTTGCAGTTGGTTTTTTATTGTTTGTACAGTAAGGTAGATGGGGGGGTTGCCCCCCCCCCAATTTTTTT
>NC_057798.1:313887153-313888527 GCF_018294505.1 Triticum aestivum
CCTGGAACGAGCGGGAGCAGGCGGCGACGCGGCTTGCCGCGGCGCTGCATGCGTAGGCGAGTCCGTCATACCCCGTCGCCTCCTGTCTATCTTAGGGGTGTGGCTCCTCGGTTGCATGCGTTCCCTTTGATGGAAAAAAAGAATGTCCACACTGCGCTTGTCAACCAAGCGCATTGCATGCGTTAGCGCGAGGTCGAGCAGGGGGTGGGGAGGGGGGGGGGTCGTGACCCCCCTCCCCATCCCCCTGCGAGGCCGATCCTAGAACGAGCCGGAGCAGGCGGCGACGCGGCATGCCGCGGCGCCGCATGTGTAGGCGAGTCGGTCATACCCCGTCGCCCCTGTCTATCTTAGGAGTGTGGCTCCGGGGTTGCGTGCGTCCCCTTCGATGAAAAAACAGAATGTCCACACTACGACTGCCAACCAAGCACACTGCGTGCGTTAGCGTGAGACCGAGCAGGGGGTGGAAAGGGGGTCGTGACCCCCCTCCCCATCCCCCTGCGAGGCCGAGCCTGGAACGAGCCGGAGCAGGCGGCGACGTGGCTTGCCGCGGCGCCGCATGCATAGTCGAGTCCGTCATACCCCATTGCCCCCTGTCTATCTTAGGGGTGTGGCTTCGGGGTTGCGTGCGTCCCCTTTGATGAAAAAACAGAATGTCCGCACTGCACCTGTCAACCAAGCGCACTGCATGCGTTAGCGTGAGGCCGAGCAGGGGGTGGGGAGGGGGGGTCATGACCCCCCTCCCCATCCCCCTGCCAGGCCGAGCCTGGAACGAGCCGGAGCAGGTGGCAACGCGGCTTGCGCGGCGCCGAATGCGTAGGCGAGTCCATCATACCCCGTCGCCCTGTCTATCTTAAGGGTGTGTCTCCGGGGTTGCATGCGTCCCCTTTGATGGAAAAACAGAATGTCCGCACTGCGCTTGTCAACCAAGCGCATTACGTGCATTAGCGCGAGGCCGTGGAGGGGATGGGGAGGGAGGGGTCGTGACCCCCCTCCCCATCCCCCTGTGAGGCCGAGCCTAGAACGAGCCAGAGCAGGCGGCAACGCGGCTTGCCGCGGCACCGCATGCGTAGGCGAGTCCGTCATACCCCGTCGCCCCCTATCTATCATAGGGGTGTGGCTCCGGGGTTGCGTGCATCCCCTTTGATGGAAAAACAGAATGTCCGCACTGCATCTGTCAACCAAGTGCACTACGTGGGTTAGCGCGAGGCTGAGTAGTGGGTGGCGAGGGGGGGTCGTGACCCCCCTCCCCATCCCACTATGAAGCCGAGCCTGGAACGAGCCGGAGCAGGCAGCAACGCGGCTCGCCACGGCGCTGCATGCGTAGGCGAGTCCGTCATACCCCGTCGCCCCTGTCTATCTTAGGGGTGTGGCTCC
>NC_057798.1:313889116-313889674 GCF_018294505.1 Triticum aestivum
GTTGCGTGTGTCCCCTTTGATGGAAAAACAGAATGTCCGCACTGCGCCTGTCAACAAAGCGCACTGCATGCGTTAGCGCGAGGCCGAGCAGGGGGTGGGGAGGTGGGGTCGTGACCCCCCTCCCCATCCCCCTGCGAGGCCGATCCTGGATCGAGCCGGAGCAGGCGGCGAGGCGGCATGCCACGGTGCCGCATGCGTAGGCGTGTCGGTCATACCCCGTCGCCCCTGTCTATCTTAGGAGTGTGGCTCCGGGGTTGGGTGCGTCCCCTTCGATGAAAAAACAGAATGTCCACACTGCGCCTGTCAACCAAGCGCACTGCATGCGTTAGCGTGAGACCGAGCAGGGGGTGGAAAGGAGGTCGTGACCCCCCTCCCCATCCCCCTGCGAGGCCGAGCCTGGAACGAGCCGGAGCAGGCGGCGACGCGGCTTGCCGCGGCGCCGCATGCATAGTCGAGTCCGTCATACCCCATCGCCCCCTGTCTATCTTAAGGGTGTGGCTTCGGGGTTGCGTGCGTCCCCTTTGATGAAAAAACAGAATGTCCGCACTGCGCCTGTCA
>NC_057798.1:313891479-313893226 GCF_018294505.1 Triticum aestivum
TGTAAACCAAGCGCACTGCGTGCGTTAGCGTGAGACCGAGCAGGGGGTGGAAAGGGGGTCGTGACCCCCCTCCCCATCCCCCTGCGAGGCCGAGCCTGGAACGAGCCGGAGTAGGCGGTGACGCGGCTTGCCGCGGCGCAGCATGCATAGTCGAGTCCGTCATACCCCATCGCCCCCTGTCTATCTTAGGGGTGTGGCTTCGGGGTTGCGTGCGTCCCCTTTGAAGAAAAAACAGAATGTCCGCACTGCGCCTGTCAACCAAGCGCACTGCATGCGTTAGCGTGAGGCCGAGCAGGGGGTGGGGAGGGGGGGTCATGACCCCCCTCCCCATCCCCCTACCAGGCCGAGCCTGGAACGAGCCGGAGCAGGTGGCAACGCGGCTTGCGCGGTGCCGAATGCGTAGGCGAGTCCGTCATACCCCGTCGCCCCTGTCTATCTTAAGGGTGTGGCTCCGGGGTTGCATGCGTCTCCTTTGATGGAAAAACAGAATGTCCGCACTGCGCTTGTCAACCAAGCGCATTACGTGCATTAGCGCGAGGCCGAGGAGGGGATGGGGAGGGAGGGGTCACGACCCCTCCCTCCCCATCCCCCTGCGAGGCCGAGCCTAGAACGAGCCAGAGCAGGTGGCAAGGCGGCTTGCCGCGGCACCGCATGCGTAGGCGAGTCCGTCATACCCCGTCGCCCCCTATCTATCATAGGGGTGTGGCTCCGGGGTTGCGTGCATCCCCTTTGAAGGAAAAACAGAATGTCCGCACTGCATCTGTCAACCAAGTGCACTACGTGGGTTAGCGCGAGGCTGAGTAGTGGGTGGGGAGGTGGGGTCGTGACCCCCCTCCCCATCCCACTATGAGGCCGAGCCTGGAACCAGCCGGAGCAGGCAGCGACGCGGCTCGCCGTGGCGTTGCATGCGTAGGCGAGTCCGTCATACCCCGTCGCCCCTGTCTATCTTAGGGGTGTGGCTCCGGGGTGGCGTGTGTCCCCTTTGATGGAAAAACAGAATGTCCGCACTGCGCCTGTCAACAAAGCGCACTGCATGCGTTAGTGCGAGGCCGAGCAGGGGGTGGGGAGGTGGGGTCGTGACCCCCTCCCCATCCCCCAGCGAGGCCGAGCCTGGAACGAGCCGGAGCAGGCGGCGACGTAGCTTGCCGCGGCGCCGCATGCGTAGGCGAGTCCGTCATACCCCGTCGCCCCTGTCTAACTTAGGGGTTTGGCTCCGGGGTTGCGTGCATCCCCTTCGATGGAAAAACAGAATGTCCGCACTGCGCCTCTCAACCAAGTGCACTTCATGCGTTTGCGCGAGGCTGAGCAGGGGGTGGGGAGGGGGGTCGTGACCCCCTCCCCATCCCCTTGCGAGGCCGAGCATGGAATGAGCCGGAGCAGGCGGCGATGCGGCTTGCCGCGGTGCCACATGCGTAGGCGAGTCCGTCATACCCCGTCGCCCCCTGTTTATCTTAGGGGTGTGGCTCCGGGGTTGTGTGCATCCCCTTTGATGGAAAAATAGAATGTCCGCACTGCGCCTGTCAACCAAGCGCACTGCGTGCGTTAGCGTGAGGCCGAGCAGGGGGTGGGGAGGGGGGTCGTGACCCCCGTCCCCATCCCACTACGAGGTCGAGCCTGGAACGAGCCGGAGCAGGCGGCAACGCGGCTTGCCGCAGCGCCGCATGCGTAGGCGAGTCCGTCATACCCCGTCGCCCCCTGTCTATCTTAGGGGTGTGGCTCCGGGGTTGCATGCGTCCCCTTTGATGGA
>NC_057798.1:313894295-313894875 GCF_018294505.1 Triticum aestivum
ATACCCCGTCGTCTCCTTTCTATCTTAGGGGTGTGGCTCCTGGGTTGCGTGCGTCTTCTTTGATGGAAAAAACAATGTCCGCACTGCGCTTGTCAACCAAGCGCACTGCATGCGTTAGCGCGTGGCCGAGCAGGGGGTGGGGAGGGGGGTCGTGACCGCCCTCCCTATCCCCATGTGAGGCCGAGCCTGGAACGAGCCGGAGCAGGCGGCGACGCGGCATGCCGCGGCGCCGCATGCGTAGGCGAGTCCGTCATACCCCGTCGCCCCCTGTCTATCTAAGGGGTGTGGCTTCGGGGTTGCGTGCATCCGCTTCGATGAAAAACAGAATGTCCACACTACGCCTGTCAACCAAGCGCACTGCGTGCGTTAGCGTGAGACCGATCAGGGGTTGGAGAGGGGGGTCGTGACCCCCCTCCCCATCCCCCTGCGCGGCCGAGCCTGGAACGAGCCGGAGCAGGCGGCGACGCGGCTTGTCTCGGCGCCACATGCATAGGCGAGTCCGTCATACCCATCGCCCCTGTCTATCTTAGGGGTGTGGCTCCAGGGTTGCATGCGTCCCCTTTGATGAAAAAATAGAATG
>NC_057798.1:313896005-313896777 GCF_018294505.1 Triticum aestivum
TCATATCCCGTCGCTCCTGTCTATCTTAGCGGTGTGGCTCCGGGGTTGCGTGCGTCCCCTTTGATGGAAAAGCAGAATGTCCGCACTGCGCCTCTCAACCAAGCGCACTTCATGCGTTAGCGCGAGGCCGAGCAGGGGGTGGGGAGGGGGGGTTGTGACCCCCTGCCCATCCCCTTGCGAGGCTGAGCCTGGAACGAGCCGGAGAAGGCGGCGATGCGGCTTGTTGCGGCGCCACATGCGTAGGCGAGTCCGTCATACCCCATCGCCCCTGTCTATCTTAGGGGTGTGGCTCCATGGTTGCGTGTGTCCCCTTTGATGGAAAAACAGAATGTCCGCACTACGCCTGTCAACCAAGCGCACTGCGTGCGTTAGCGTGAGGCCGAGAAGGGGGTGGGGAGGAGGGTCGTGACCCCCGTCCCGATCCCACTGCGAGGCCGAGCCTAGAATGAGCCGGAGCAGGCGGCGACGCGGCTTGCCGCAGCGCCGCATGCGTAGGCTAGTCTGTCATACCCCGTCGCCCCCTGTCTATCTTAGGGGTGTGGCTCCGGGGTTGCGTGCGTCCCCTTTGATGGAAAAACAGAATGTCTGCACTGCGCCTGTCAACCAAGTGCACTGCATGCGTTTGCGCGAGGCCGAGCAGGGGGTAGGGAGGGGGGTCATGACCCCCCATCCCCATCCCCCTGTGAGGCCGAGCCTAGAACGAGCCGGAGCAGGTGGCGACGCGGCTTGCCGCAGCACCGCATGCGTAGGAGAGTCCATCATACCCGGTCGC